>NC_054376.1:115341301-115526301 GCF_017654675.1 Xenopus laevis
CAGCTCAGCGATTTTTCTAGTATTCACTGCCAGTGTATCCCAAGTCTCCCTGGGCAGTTGAGATCTGTGAGTGAGGAGCAACAGTTTTATTTCTCATTTTTAGCTCCCCCATAATTTATTTAACCAAAAAACCAAGTGTTGATGTGCTGCTGATTGGATTTGCTTTGCTTTACTGCAGGAGACAGACGGCAGAAGAGAGAGAAGCGGAGAGGCAACAGGCGAACAGACTGATGATTCAGCTGCAACACGACGCGTTTCAGAAATCGCTGAGCGATTCCATTCAGCCGGATCCTTTGTGTTTGCACAACTCGTCGCTCTTTGCGCTTCAAAACTTGCAACCTTGGGAGGAGGAGGAGCAGTCGAAGATCCCCCCAGTTACCTCATTAGTGTAATCCAGCGTTTTGGGCATTTGCGACTAAAACGGACAGAACTTTCAGGCTTTGCTGTGCGAACCAAATGAATATTCTTTTTTTTCATTCGTTGGGAATAACTATTCTTCCAGTGCTAATGACAGAAGCTTCAACTTGCAGCACATGAACGGAAAATGTATTTTTAGAAAAAAACGATCTGCGTCGCTTCTTTGTGGGACCGATTTGTTTTTTGCGATATCGCTCAGCCGATTCTATACGAGATACCGCCAGGCAAGGGATACAGCATCGCTCTTTGGCTCAAGTATCTTTCCATATAATAGAAGAGAAACTGAAATAAATTCCATTGACTTGGGTTCTACTTCCCACCGGCTTGGGCTTTCCACCTGATTACTTGATTTGATTCCATGCTTCAATTGCATTTATGGGTCCAAAAAAAATCTATTTTGAAGAACCACGGATTCTGTATATAGTAGTACCACGATCAAATTGTTTTCTCCAAGGGCCCCTATACTTTTACCTTCACAAAGGTGGTCCCTCTCTATGCACTTGTCTTTGGGGAAATGTTAAAGGGGAACTATCACGAAAATGAAAATGAAATATAAGCTTCCTCATACTGAAGTAAGAGACTTTCTAAATACAATCAATTAAGGGTAAGATTTATCAAGGGTTGAGGTGAATTTTCGAATGAAAAACAATTCGAATTTCTAGCTATTTTTGTGTACTTCAAATTTGAAAAAAATGGGCAGATTTTTCAAAGGTCGAAGTGAAAATTCGAATTTGAAAAAATTCGAATTTCAAGATCATTTTTGTGTACTTCGACTAGGGAATAATCCAAATTAGATCCAAATTTGAAAAAAATCCAAAAATTCAAACATTGAAATTTATCATGTACTGTCTCTTCGACTTCGACCATTCGCCATCTAAAACCTGCCGAATTGCTGTTTTAGGGGGACCTCCTAGAAGCTATTTGGAATCAATTGGTGGACTTTGAGAAATCAAAGAAACTTTGAATCCAATTCGATCAAATGTGCTATTAATTTGATTCGTACGAATTCCTATTCAATTATAAACTAACCTATTAGGCCAAAAAAAATTCGATTTCATTTTGGTTGGTCTTTTTGAATTCAAATTTCGAAGTTTTTCAAATTTGAAATTTGACCCTTGATAAATCTGCCCCGCTTCCTTTCCTAGCAGATGAATTAGAGCTCACTCAAATAACTGATTTCTGAACAAACAAAATCTAACAAAATAACTGCATTTTGCACAAATCCTGCAGGTAGAGAGACATGATGTCTGGGGATTTTAATAGAGCGAGCATAGAGGTAGAGATCCGCTCGTTTGGCCATGTCTCCGAACAAGCGGATCTCTCCATTATATGGCCGCATTGAGGTGGGTGATATCGTGCTGATCCGATCGTGGGCCGTAGGGCCCATCAATCGGATCATAATGCATCCGATACGGGCGGTCGAATCACTCATAAACTCACAGATGCTCCCATGATCCAACAGCATTTTTTAACCTTCCTGATCAAGATCTGGCCTACTTTTAGCCAGATATAATTTGGAGAAGCCCATCGGATGTCCCCACACATGGGCCAATAAGCGGCTGACTCAGTCTGCATAGATGCAGATGTATAGAGCTCACTCAAATAATTGACTCAGTAGAAACAAAATCTAATAAAATTACTGCCTTTCCCACAAATTCTGCATGTAGAGAGACATGATGTCTGGTGATTTTAATAGAGTGAGCTCTAATACATCTTCTAGGCAAATGAAAGCCCCCCCTATAAGATATATTGGATCTAACTGTCAATTATTATCTGGCACCCAACTGCTGCATGAAGAGAGAATGAAGAAAAACAGATGCTGAGAGAGGAATAGTGAAGATAAACTTGATTATTTCACGAATTTTTAATTGATTATATTTATAAAATATAAGAAACTTATATTTATAAGTTTCTTATTTCAGTGTGCTGAAGCTTATATTACATTTTCATTTTCGAGACAGTTCCACTTTAGATGCACTGACCCAGGCAATAAAATGTGCCCCCCAGTAAGAGAAACGATTGTAAGAACAAAGCTGAAATGATTTTGATAATAAAGGGGAACATGACAAAGCCACCACCCCACTGCAATTCATTAGAGACCCACAAAAAGGCTTGTCTAATATAAACACGGCTGGTGCTCACCTGTAAGATACCTTGTGAATAAATTTAATTTATTAAAACCCTTCCCCCACCCCAAATATCTTATTGAAAAACAAAGAATACAAATATATTGATGTTCTATATTTATGTTTCTATGAACGTTTCTGGTTTAACAGTAGGTGGGAGGAGTAAACAAAAACCAATACTGCATTACCTGAGGCTGAATGAAAATTGTTTGATAAAATATTAAGGAGTTTTAAAATGCCTTTTGCTGGATTTGTTACAAAAGAAAATGACAGTGGTTATTGGCAGGAGTTACACAACATTTATCTTCAAAAACAAAGTTGAAAACCATCTTTTTTTTTTTTTTTTTTAAATAAAGGATGATCTCTTCTTTCTACCTTTTATACCAATGCGTTTCCGGTATTTTATAGAACCAAATAGTTCTTTTTTTGGATTTTTTTTTTAGTTGTTTTTTTTTTGAATTGACTGCCAAGTAGGCGCCTTATGTTTCATAACGAAAACAAATTGACAGATTGAAATGATTTGTAGCTATTTAAAGTCTCATTAAATCATTTATTTTCGATACGAGGCAGCCATGTGTTCACATGTAAGAGTTCCATTTAAAATTTGCCCTGTTTCACTTCTCAAAGTATCAATTTCTAAACTAAAGGACATAGAACCGTTATTTTCTCTAGCACAGGGTGGGGAATTTATTAAAGGGCCTGAATCATTGAGGGTTATTTATCAACACTAGGCAAATTTGCCCTTGTGCAATAACCCATGGCAACCAATCAGATTGTTGCATTTATTGTTCTACTTGCAGCTGGCTTTTAAAAGCCAATCGCTGATTGGTTGCTATGGGTAACTGCCCATGGGCAAATTTGTTGATAAATGAGCCCCATTGAATCCCAATTTCAGCTCCTTATTTTATCTGCAGTTTTATCTGCTGATTGTTTTCCTCTGGCATCCAGCAATTATAATATTAATATAATACACAAAAGCCATGAATATCTTGTAAATGATATTCTTATAAACGGTGAGTTCTGATGTCATCAGTTATAAACAGTGGGTTCTGATGTCATTTCTGTCACATGACTCACTGAAATTTGTGTATTATAATAAATAAAGTACCCCCTCTTGTAAAATATAAGGATATTAGAAGTCACCTCGGAGTTCCATGACCTGTATAAAAACACTCGGCCTTCGGCCTCGTACTTTTATATGGTCATGAAACTCCTCGGTAACTTATAATATCCTTATATTTTACAAGAGGGGGTACTTTATTCACTATATAAAGTGGTCCAAAAATAAACATTTTAAATGCACAGAAGTTATGGGGCTTGGGAAGGGTTAGTTGCATTCCCTTTTTATAAAAACCCATTTAAAATGCTAAGGGGCACATTTATCAAGGGTTGAATTTCGAAGTTAAAAAACTTTTCTTTTTGAATTTTTTAGCCGTTTTCGGTCGAATTTAAATTGTTCGATTGATCATAGAAATCGTTCGATCGATCGAATCGAAGGATTTAATCGATCGAACAAACGATTTTCAAAAAAAATACTTTGACTTTTTAAAACTTAGCCAAATTTTGGCTATAGGTTCTAGGAGGTCCCCAAAGGCTTACATGGCATTTCGGCAAGTTTACGGTCGAAGTTTTTTAAAGAGACAGCACTTCTATTTTCGAATGGTCGAATATTCAAAGTATTTTTCAAAGTCGAATTTGGCCTATTCGATGGTCGAAGTACCCAAAAATTACTTCGAAATTCCAAGTTTTTGAATTTGAAAATTCACTTCGACCCTTAGTAAATGGGCCCCTTACTGTTTATTAAATAAAACAGGTGAATGTAAATTTTTGAGGCAACACAAAGGGGGTTATTTACTAAACTCCGAATGCAAAAATCACAAAAAATTTGTAATTTTTTTTTTTTATAAAAATCGGACTTTTAAACCCCGAGGATGGAAAAGTCCAGATCTGAAAACCCGGCATCTCAGACCTGTCGAAGATGCATATAAGTCAATGGGAAAAGTCCCAATGATTTTTAGATGTGAGCTGGGTTTCGGGCAAAACCCCAAAGTTTTCAGATCAAAATTACGAAAAAAAACGTGAAAAAATCGGATGAAAAACCGCAAAAAAATCGTGAAAATCTGATTTTTTTCCCGCGAAGCAAATTTTCAGGAAAATGTAATAATAAATAGTGTTAAAGAGGTGGTTCACCTTTAAGTTAACCTTTAGTATGTTATAGTATGGCAAATTCTAAGCAACTTTTCAATTGGTCTTCATTATTTATTTGTTATAGTTTTATAGCTAATTGCCTTTTTCTTCTAACTTTTTGCAGCTTTCAAATAGGCGTCGCTGACCCCATCTAAAAAGCAAATTCTCTGTAAGGCTACAAATGTATTGTTATTGCTACTTTTTATTACTGATCCTTCTATTTAGGCCTCTCCTATTCATATTCCAGTCTCATATTCAAACCAGTGCACGGTTGCTAGGGGAATTTGGACACTAGCAACCAGATTGCTTAAAATGCAAATTGAAGAGCTGCTGAATAAAAAAAGCTAAATAACTCAAAACAAATAATAAAAAATTAAAAGCAATTGCAGATTATCTCAGAATATCACTCCTCTACATCATAATAAAAGTTATATCAAAGGTGAACAACCCCTTTAATAATGTATGGTTTAAGTGTCATTAGTTCTGCTATTAAAAATATCAGTTAACTGCAATGCATTGTGGGGGAAACAATGCATTTATGTGCATCCAATAACAACTACTAGGGTGTTATTTATCAAGGTCCGAATTGATCTCAGTATTTATAATATTAAGGGGCAGATTTATCAACGGTCAAATTTCGAAGTGAAATATACTTCGAAATTTGACCATCGAATGGCTATACAACGACTTCGAATTTCGAATTCGACATTTTTTTTTTACAGAATTTGGCCATTTTGTGGTCAACCGTTCAATCGAACGATTCGAACGATTTCAACGATCGATCGAACGATTTTACTTCGACTATGAAAAAACTTAGAAAAATGCTCTAGAAGGTCCCCATAGGCTAACATAGCACTTCGGCAGGTTTAATTTGGCGAAGTATTGAAAAGTCAAAGTTTTTTTTTAAAGAGACAGTACTTCGATTATCGAATGGTCGAATATTCAAACTATTTTTACTTCGAATCAAATTCAAAGTAAATTCAAAGTCGTAGTATCCTATTTGATGGTCGAAGTATCCAAAAAATTACTTCGAATTTCGAACTTTTTTATTTCGAAAATTCCCTCGAATTCACTTCTGCCCCTAAGCTTCAAGCAACTCCGAACTCCCAAATGGATCTTATTTATGAAGGAAAAAGCCTGAAAAAATAGAGTAAAAAAAATTGTTTGGAGTTTTCCTCAAAAACTACGATTTTTTCAGTGTTTTCTGCGCCAAAACCCCAAAATCCTCGGATATCGGTAAGGACATCAGCACAGACATTGGGACCTTCCCCATTGACTTATAAAGGAGCTTGAGAGCTTTTAGATGCCGGGGTTTTGGATTCAGAGTTTTTAGACCATCAGACTTTAATAAATCTCAAAGAGTTCAAAGGGGTTTTTTTCGCTCTGAAAACTACAAATTATTGGAGGTTCAGATATTCAGAGCTTGATAAATAACCCACCTAATGTCGGACACCATTAAACACATAGCTATATACAATATAAAGAAATGATAACTTGGTTCCCAGCCAAGTGACCCAGCATTCACATGTGTAGCCAATATCAACTACAAATAATGGTTTTAAGATTGTAAATCTGCCCTCCTATCTAATGGAATACTATGGCAGGAGGCGGCACCACTGGGGCACAAGGATTGGTTCCTTGGCAGAAGCCCAGGGCAACTGGAACCCTGTCATTTTTTTTTTAAATGACAGGTACCTATAATGTGGTGTGGGTAAATCAAGGTTAAATAATTTTTTTAAGCAACAGTGAAATTATTTCATGATGACATTTACATTTCTTGTGATAATAATCCTTATTTTTAGCCATCATTTTGCTGGAAGTGGAAATGGTCTGTCCTGGATTTATTTTCTGGCATTACTATTGTTCAAGAACCACGATGGAGGAGATAACTAATGGCTCATTGAACATTTTAGGTGATATCACTTAGGCCCGGATTTAGTAAATACTGGTGAGAATTGACGCTTGGGGGCAGAGTTATCAAGGGTCGTATTTTGAAGTTGAAAATACTTCGAAATTCGACCATCGAATTGAATTACTTCGACTTCGAATATCGAAGTCAACGGTTTTTTTCATCGCACGATTAAATCCTTCCAGTGGGATTATCTGTGCACTGGTAATCTAAATTACTGCATTTGTATAATGATGTGTTGGTATATTGTAAAGCAAACAAATGATTGGTTTGTACAATGACTAAACCTAGGCAAACTTCTCCTTAGCCCCAGATATGTAATGATTTGTCTATCATGAAAAGTAATCTAAAACAATTACAAAACTTAGATTGATTACTCTTGATGCAACCCCAAGATATGGGGGATAATGACAGCTTGAGTGCAAAGATTTTGTTAGAGTAGAAGTTAAAAAAATGAATAAATTAAGAGTAGCAGCCTAGACAATGACATAACAAGTGGGCACAGGGAATGAATGCAAACAAATCTCCTTTTACAGCAATTAAAAGAAGAAGCAGTTAGGAAGGGGGGGATTTTCAAGCTATAGACCGAGTCAACTCAGTGGGGTCTGTTTCCACTATAGTTATGCCACTGAGCCCAGTGTTTCAACAGTCTTAAGGGTCAGGGCACACGATCAGATTCAGGAAACGAAGAGCTCCAAGTATCATCCCGTCGGCGATTTACATTCTAGCTGGCAGGAGGCAGTTTGGGGAGATTAGTTGCCGGGCACAAAATCTCCTCTTCTTCGGGGCGACTAATCTCCCCAAACTGCCTCCTGCCAGCTAGAATGTAAATCGCCGACGAGACTGTTGAAACACTGGGCTCAGTGGCATAACTATACTGTAAACAGACCCCTGACCCTAAAACAGTAATGTTCCTTGCCTCCAAAGTTACCCTAGGATCTTGTCAGGCCACCATTTCCCTGGTAGTGGCACATGCTCAGTGAGCTCTTGGCTACTGCCAAACACCGAAATAATTGTATTGCTGAATGCACTGGTTTCTATGCGGACCATATTTAATGGTAATCTGAAATAGTTTTTGTAATTTGAGATTTTTATGGTATACACAGTATACTGCATAGTGTGAGTCCTGAAGGTCACCTTACGGACAGCAGCTCAGAGTATTTGCTGTTAAAAGGGGCTGTTCAGCTTCCAATACTTTTTTCAGTTCAGCTGGTTTCAGATAAGATCATTTATGTTCAGCTAAGAATAATTACTTATTAAATTGTGACTATTTTTGTAATATTGCATTTCAAAGTTTCATTTTTCACCTTCTTTCTGAAGCAGCTCGGGGGAACCGAACTGTTCTAAAATGTTACATTTAGCCGATACATTTCTTATGTTTGTCCATGTTGAGAACAATCCCTGAGTTTCATTAATGGCAACTGTTAGAATTGATACAATAGTTGCTTATATTCCACAGATGCTGCTGAGAAATGTATGAACTTTTTATATCAACTAAATGTAGCAAATTGTAAGGAAGGTGAGAACCCCTTTTAATTAGCAAAGAAGAATAGTAGGAACTATGGAGACACAGCTTGTCTCTACTAATGGCCTCGGTTGGTATGGGGCTGGTACAGAAGGCCAAAAATACTGTGTGACATGTTTTAGACAAGTTTTAGTCATCCAACTAAAATGGATAAAGTTCTAGGTGAACAACGTGTCAGTTTGGTCGGATCTGCAATCATATGCAAGAGACAATGGCTTGTTACAAACTGTCAGAGCAATCTGTCATTTTTTTATACCCGCAATCAGGACCGCCATCAGAAATCGCAGGGCCCCATACGACAAAATTTCCTGGGCCCCCTGGGCTGCACCCACCGCAAGCCCCACCCCACAGGTCCACCCTCCCCACCCCACAGGTCTGCCCTCCCCACAACACAGTAAAAAAACAAAAAAAATATTGGTGGCTAGGGTTTCCACATGTTAATAAAAAGATATTGGTGGTCAGGGCCCCCCATAAAAAAACATTTGTGGCCAGGGCTCCCCCATTAAAAAATATTGGTGGCTAGGGTTTCCACATGTTAATAAAAAATAAAAAGATATTGGTGGTCAGGGCCCCCCATAAAAAAACATTTGTGGCCAGGGCTCCCCCATTAAAAAATATTGGTGGCTAGGACCCCACATGAGAAAAAGAGAATTGGTGGCCAGGGCCCCCCCCCACCCACATTATAAGAAAATTGGTGGCCAGGGCCCCTTAAACGTCCATGCCTTGACAAAGTCAGCAGCTCTCAGAAAGACGGGGGGCCCAGCTAATCAAGTAAGTGTGGCGTGGCTGGGGCCCCCTTACCCTCGGGCCCCCTACAACTCTCCCCCCTGTCCCCCCCTGTCCCCCCCTGATGGCTGCTCTGCCCGCAATGCAAACTTTTTTATTTCTTCTAGAATACCAGGATAATTATAGACAATGCAAACAGAAATAATTGGTTGCAGAGATCACTCTCTCTCTAATAGCTATTAATATGTACAGCATAGAGGGTTGGACTACTGTCCATGCAGAGAAAAATTGGGTATTGCTATTAAATGTGCCCCTCTTCCAATTACTACCCCCCCCTCCACACCTGCAAGATTTGTCCTCCATCATTTTTCTAAAGTAATGGCTGCCCTCTATGACCAAACTAATGCTTGGTATAGAAACGAATGTAACAAGACATCACGTCTCTCTGAATCCTTAAAAGTTTAACATTCCCTTGCCTGATTCACTCATTGCACCCCAAAAAAAAAGACACTTTCACAGCTATAGTAGACTCTAATCCTTCTCCTTACATTGGCACAATGCTCTATTCTGGCCCAGTGAATGGTTTAAAAAAATGTTCTTGTGACCTTAGTTATTGCTTCTTCTCCTATGTTCCCAGTGGTTCTTGCCAGACTTTAACCCACAACCCTAAAATAAAACAATAACAGGCAGATGTTGTTTAGGTTCAACCTGTTGTCAACAGACATGTCTACCAGCAAATTCTAATAAAGTAATCTTCATCAATGGTAATGCAAAAGCTGTGCGTGTATTCGGCTGGTGCTCAATCTGGAAACCTTGCTGCAAACCTTGGTTTTCAAGATGCATACATTCTGCATAAACTGGTATGGAAGAATTTTAAAACAAATATGGTGGTTGTTTCAGACATAGATGTGCAATGGCAGGAGGATGTTGTATCTATGACAGATTTTCAGAAATATAATGATGGTGTCAAGTATATTTTGACAGTTGTAGATGTCTTGTCAAAGTATGCCTGGAGTGTGTGTCTACGTAACAATCTATGAGAAAAGCATTTGAACTGATATTCAAAGAAGATGGTCGAATACCACAAAAAATACAAACAGACCATGGTAAAGAGTTTCTAAACAAACCATAAAAACAACTTTTTGAAAAACACAAAATACATCATTTTGTAACCAACAACAATGTTCAAGGATCAATTGTGGAAAGTTTCAACAGAACCATCTAAAATGTGGAGTTATTTTACTATAATACATACCGCTATATTGAAATGTTACCAGATCTACTTTATGGTTACAATCATACTTATCATAATGCTACCGGATGTATGCCTGCTGCAGGGACAAAACATAATTCATTAAAGATATGGCGTTGTGTGTATGGAAATTATGAAAGATCACAGAAAATTAAACCGACTGTAAAACCTGGTGACCATGTCGGAAAAGCTGCATATAAAAATATATTCAGCAAAGGGTATGAGCAGACATACACAGATGAGATTTTTATAATTATCAACATTAATACAAAGGTTGTTATACAAAAGAACAAAAACCCACCACGTAAAAGAAGAAATAACCATAATCTACGGGTAACATCTTCTAGATACTCACTGATGTACAATAATTGTTCTGCACAATGTACAAAATCTGAACTGGATATTTTTCAGATTCCACCAACTCAGAATAGCATTGAAAAATCTCTTTATGTCGAGGTTCAACCTTTGGCTGCCATGACAGATAATTCACCACTCAAATTATTTCTATCCAGAAGTGGTGAATACTACTATGACCTAAACAACACACTATTGTATATAGTATGCGAGATCGTTCGACATGACAATACTCCCATACCGGCTGATGCCCGAATAAGTCTCATCAACTATCCCATAGCTAGTCTTTTCAGTCAGCTTGATATCACCCTTGATGATAGACTGATTTCTCTTTCCGACAATCTGTACACTTACCGTGATTACTTGGAAGCTCTTCTAAATTATGGACCAGAAGCACTGGCCTCACAATTCACAACAGGACTTTTTTAAAAATATACAGTGGGATATCATCATGACCGCACACTAGATGGGAATAACACTGGATTTATAAAAAGAGCCCGGTTTACAGTGGAGTCTATACCAGTTGAACTCTTAGGTGTGCTTCACAATGTGATCTGTCATCTGGAGCACCTTATACTAAATGGGATAGATCTCAAAATAAAATTAACACGCAACAGAGATTCATTCTGTTTAATGTCCGTAGATCCTGAACCTTATAAAATAGTCATTCAACAGGCATCACTTTTTGTACAAAGAGTTCAAGTTTTACCAGCTGTTAGATTATGCCATTCTCAAGCATTGCCAACATCTAAAGCAAAATACCCCCTTGAGCAAGTAACACTAAAAGTTTACAGCATACCAGCTGGAACCAGGGTCTCAAATCACGAAAATCTATTTCTTGGTCGGATACCAAGATTTGTGCTAATAGCATTTGTTGATACTGAGGGATTCAGCGAAAGTTATCAACACAATCCTTGTGGGAAATGGGGAGCAGATCCCTGCCAAACCATTACAACCCAATTTTCAAACAGGTAGCGCGATTAGAGAATATTTGTCACTGTACAAATAACTGGAAAAAAAACGCTGACTCAGGAATACTTGTTGACTGTACAAAGTTTTTAGGAGGATACACAATTTTTGTATTTAATCTCTCATCTAACCAGGAACCCAGTGGACATTATACTTTCATTCATAGTGGAAATTTGAGAAGCTGATATACAATTCTCTGCACCAACACAGTCAACTATTAATATGATTGTGTATGAAGCAACATCAAACATACTGGAAATAAACCACCAGTGTTAAATATTATATGACTATATTTAAAACATACGAACATCATCATGAACACACGACAGATAATGCATATTGTCAAAGGGAATCCTTGTGCATGGTGCATGTTTTCAGGTGTCTACCCATGTGACATGTTACCTAAGGATCATGTAATTCAGAGACCTATGGGTTTTATTGTGAATACAGACAGATCATCGCTACCTGGAAAGCATTGAATTTTAATAATACTATGCAGTGATAGAAATGCTTTGTTCTTTGACAGCTTTGGATTTTCGCCAGATAATGAGATTTTCCAAAAGAGTTTATGACATTTTAAAAAAGAAATACCATATTTGTTTTCAGAACACACAGATCCAACATACACTTGATGATGTGTGTGATCACTATTGCATTTTCTTTTAACACCATATAGCTAAAGGTAGCGCATTCTCCAAGATATGCAACTATTTTATTAAATGATTATAAGAAAAAGGACCATTTAGTAGCTAATTTTGTTAAAAAAAGACAAACACAGAAAGTTAAGATCACAACAGTGTTGTGCTAACAATCAAATATGTATACCCCATTGCCATTCATGGCTTGATTTGAATTCCTAATAAACACAAATGTATGTTTTTGTCTTGATTTTACTCCCCAAAATCTTATTCTGTGTGTTATAATACTATGATATTAGTGTAGGGACCTGTAGGATATCCTATCCCTATAGAGTTAATTCCCTACCTTTTGTATGTAGTTCTCTTTTTCCTTGTTATTGGGCCAAGCCCTTGTAACTGGTAAAGTGTAACACCCACACCTATTGGACAAAGAGTGTAATGACACTCCCCTGCCACACTGCTATATAGTGCTGTGCAGGGAGTGTCCTCTTCCTCTTTGGCTCCTGGTGCTGCTGCTAGGTGAATCCCCATTGAGCCTGGGATCACCATAGGCCCCAGTAAGCATTTACCCCAGAGGGACCTGACACCTTTGGTGCTAAGTCGGGGACCAGGTAACCCCGTGAACGAGGACTAGCTAAGATAGTAAGATCTTGTTATAGACTCCCTAGGAGAGTAAGACAGAGAGGTGTAGCAGAAAGAGCAGTTGTCGCTCCAACGAGGATTGTAGAAGGAAGTAGCTTCCCACAAGGCCTGTTTGCCTTTAGAGCAGGGAACTCAGTTGATAGGCATCTAGGTGAGCAAAGGACTACCTGTACCCTACCTGATCGATCCCGATCCCCTCACTGTGCAACGTCGGTTAAACTGGGAATTGATGTACACCTATCTGCAATATCCTTTGGGAGTCGCACCTGTTTGACTGTGAATCTTGTACTGTCCAAAGTGATTCCACCTGCTGTGTCCTCAGTATATTTGTAAGTAAACCTGTGGTCATTTGCCTCTGGCATAATAAATCTGTGCTCCTGTTTTACCTTTTTAAAGAACCTCCTGGCGTCCATTATTCTATTTTACACTTATATGCCTGTGAGTTGTAGTTCAACTACAGATTAAAGGGGAATCTTCCATTTGGCGAAGGCTCTGCCCTGGGTGAGGATTCGCAATGTAACCCATGCGCACTACCTAGCTGGTCACCCTTAACTCCTAATTAGCAGAATAGGCCAAGAAAGCGTTACATTTTGGCGCCCAATGTGGGGCCACGCCCCTAAATCCAGGCTATTTTTGTATTTTTATGATTTAGTGTTTTTGTGCACTGTCGCTTTAAATTTTTGTGACAGGCGGTTGGCAAAAGGCTGCCTGCACGTCTTTTTCTACTAAATTTGCTAGGTATTTTCCCCTAGTATCTCAGGGCCGTGGGTTCAGGCTTGGAGGTTCTATTTCCCGATACACGAGCCTGCGCCATAGCTCAAGTCTCGCGAGCGTGAGATTTCGCTGGCGCCAATCTTTTTCCCGCGCAGTAACTGTTGGCGCGCTTTTGGGATTAAGGCGGTCCCTGACGTCACGTCCCGCCACCATTTTTGTGAAGAGACTTTGCAGAGAGAGGACGTGTGTATCACCACTCCATCTGTTTGTGCCTGTGGACTTCCGGCGGCTGCTTAGAAAGTTTCACTGCACTACCTACTCTTCACACCAAGTGGTACCTGCTTACTACCGCTCCTCATTTCAGCAAACCGGAGGATTTTTACATCGCTCCTGTTCAAGGTGCTGCACCATCACGGACCACGGCTGTGGCCAATCCACGTGCGGACCTTCCGGACTTCACTACTAATTGCCCTGCGGCTGCGGGCATAGTGGAGGACTATACTACATTCTTCATTCCGGTAAAACCCTTTTCCGTTATTATGGCTGACCATTCCTGAGAGGGTTGGGCGGATGCGGAAGAAACCCTGACTGGGGCCCCGCTGTTCTCGGATGAGGACATTGAAGATGTAAACTTTGGCCTTAGATATATTTGGGCCGGGACATATGGTGAAAAGCTTAATGTCCACTTTAACAGGATAGTTGTTCCCTACTGCGGGCACTGTACCCGTGAACTATCCACAGAGACCTGTAATTTCCACTCTTCGTGCCCCTATTGTTTCCACGAGTGCTGGTTAGGTCCCTATGTGCTGTATGCCGATCCTAAAAAAGGCATAAAGACAAAATCCATCGCCACAGACACAGATGGACTGTCTTCAGTGTCAGGAGACTCTGCTCCTGCACCTGTTCCCGCATATCCTCATCACCTCTCCTCAGTGCGGCCACCCAACATCCAAAGCCTACCCACTCCTCTAAAATCTTTGTCTATTTCACAGTCACAGGGAGTAGGCGCTAGTGGGGATGCAGCCACAAAGAGTGAGGACCCGCGTGTTCCACCCAGAGGGAGGGGGAGTACTATGCGCAGGAACCCAGATGTCGTACCTAGGCCTATTACTCCTAGGCCTGCCACACCCAAGCCTGCCACGCCTAGGCCTGCTACTCCAAAGCAAACCACTGCACCAAAAGATGAGGCTTCATCCACAGTGGTTCCATCAGTGTGTTCCAATTCTCAGCAGCCTGTTGCCTGCTTGTCTACACCATTGCTATCTCCAGAGGCACAAGGTTTCTGGGTCGCTCAGGGCAGGGCCGACCCTAAGAAGGCACGCACAGTTTCTAGGGTGCAACGTATTATCAATGCCCGTGTTCGTGACCGTTGGGGTTATCCAATGCCCTATGCGCCTGAGTGGGTTTATGACGAAGTGGAGAAGAATTTGGAAGAATGGCTTTATGGAGAACTTTTGAAGAAAACAGATGTGGGACCCAAGGGATTGTTTCAAAGCGATCCACAGAAGCGGCAGCGTGACATGGTCTTCCTCTGTGACACCCTCAGCGAATGGTGGTATGGGCGTACCATTTTAAAGCACCATGTCAAAAGTTGTGGGAAGTTTCAAGAGGACCGCTTCTTCAGCTTGTCGTCCACTCTGCCTAATGGAGGGAAGGTAGAGAAACCTCATCCTTCCTACTATTTGTCCTACGAACACACCCTGGAGAAGTATGGGGTGAATGTTTGAGCTGTCCACAGTGGTTCTGGCTGGACCCTGTGTGTTGTAATTTTTCAGTATGCCTCTAAGAGTGAGAATTCCTCTTAGAGAAGATTTTGTTTACACTTGAGGACGTCGTTTGATTGCCCCAAGTTTTGGGCCTTCTTTATTGTTCTTCAAGATTGATGCCCCAAGTTTTGGGCCTTCTTCATTGTTTGTTCACTCATTGTTCCATTTCTGGACTTCTGAACATTGTCTGGAACTTGTAAATAGTTGGGTTCATGAGACAAAGACTGCTGAGCCCCCACCAAAACTCTTCTACCTCTAACTACTCGCTGAGTAGCACCTTTATTCTTTGCCTTACTACTCCCCAAGTGACTCTCAGAAACTTTGGACACTTGGGTAGGGGGGGGGGTGATATGGAATAAAGCTTTTGGTTATGGTGGGGTCATGTAACTCAACTGCAATGAAAATGAGTGTTCATGTGTGAAAAGAAATTTATGCTAATTTTTCTTTTCAGCCAAGCTGTGCCTGGACCTCCTGATACACTATGGATGGTTCATGTATCGTAAGTTATGTGCCTGAGTGTTCCTATAAGGACCTCGTGAATGTAATAAAGTTATGCAACTGAAATTATTTGCACTGAAACTTATCCAATACAGTATTGCAATTTTGCTCTTTACTGTTCTTTTCTCCACAGTACCCATTGTCACCAGGTATTCCTCAGGAGAGGATACCAGAATGGTATTGTTGGTTTGCACTTATATATTCACTTTGTTACTATTGTGTCTATATCATTTCACCATTGTCGGGATGAAATGGATTTTTCCCCCGGGTGTATGTAGGGACCTATAGGATATCCTATCCCTATAGAGTTAATTCCCTACCTTTTGTATGTAGTTCTCTTTTTCCTTGTTATTGGGCCAAGCCCTTGTAACTGGTAAAGTGTAACACCCACACCTATTGGACAAAGAGTGTAATGACACTCCCCTGCCACACTGCTATATAGTGCTGTGCAGGGAGTGTCCTCTTCGGCTCCTGGTGCTGCTGCTAGGTGAATCCCCATTGAGCCTGGGATCACCATAGGCCCCAGTAAGCATTTACCCCAGAGGGACCTGACACCTGTGGTGCCATTATTCTATTTTACACTTATATGCCTGTGAGTTGTAGTTCAACTACAGATTAAAGGGGAAGCTTCCATTTGGCGAAGGCTCTGCCCTGGGTGAGGATTCGCAATGTAACCCATGCGCACTACCTAGCTGGTCACCCTTAACTCCTAATTAGCAGAATAGGCCAAGAAAGCGTTATATTAGCTATGTATTGTTTTTCATACCAACATAACCCTAGGTAAAATCTTTCTGACACACACACAACCAATAATGTTAAATACATTTTCATAGTTTCATACATTTTTATTCAATATGTACAATAAATATACATGTTATGCTTAAATTTACTTGCTCAGAGTTTTAGGTAGCATTCGTCCTTTTTCTTGAATCTATCATTTACTTTACTTACAATCACATGCATCATAGCATCAATGTTATCAGGAATAATATTTTTTGAAGTTGCTCCTGATTGCCTAATAATGAGCCAATGAACCCGCCAGTTTGTTTCACCAGTAATTTCTTTTTGCAGATGGGGCATTTTTTATCACTAATATTTCTTATATGTTTGCGCCACTTCTTTAGAATACCTTTTTGATGTGGTTTTAAAGGTATTTTTCCTTTTAGAACATTGAACACTATTTCTGCTATAGCCGATATCATGTCATTACTGGCATTCGTAAAATAGCTTTTTTGACCTGTGCTGGTGATTTTATTAGTATCTTTAAAAGATCCCAGTTACGGCGTAGCCGACTAGACGTCTTGCTTGATGCTTGAACACAGCAGTAATGGTAACATTCATTGACATAATTACTTTTTACAGGAGCACCTTTTGAAGATGTACACAACTAGAATAGTTAGTGGTAAGAATGCTGTTCTTAAACGCAGTTCCTCCGGTGTATTTGCGCTTAAATCCAGTAGCAAATAACCATAAGGTTGTTGAGTAGCATCTTCAAAAGCCTCTGAAAAGAAATATGTTTTACCAGGGTACATCTGTCTAGCTAGTGTTATCTGTAATTTGGCACGTGGATTTTTAAATACCATATATTTAGTGTTTAAACTAATTTTTCTACTTTTCTTACCCTGGCAAAAAACATTTTGTACTAGATACATGATACTGAGCTTTTTCAACTTCAATATTATCACTAACACACTCCCTCAAATCATCAACAATTGCTAAATTAATGTTATCAGGAATAAAACATCATCAATAAATGTACTGGGTAACCCTTCAATGAATTTGCTGTTGAAATATAACTGTGACAAGTCATCATAAAGTCTCTGCCAGCATGAATAAAACCAAACTATATTTTCAGGTTTATGCGTCATTTGTGTATTAGAATGATGTAAAAGTGATTTTATAAAATAACTCTTTCCAGAGTTTGAAGTACCTGCTATGATACATGAGAATGGATGTTGCAAACAAGTATCCATAATGTTAGTATCAGTATGGTAATGTTGTAAAGTCAGATGTTAGTTGCCTCTTTGTATGAACACACTTTTGAGTTTTTCACAGTGGCCGGGTTTCAATCTGCCAGTATTTTTTGTTTCTGCCAGTTCCTGGCTGTTCCACTAAAATTCCTTTCTGGGTCTCACAGTAAGAGTTGAGTGGGTAGTCCAAAACTATTTCTTTAATTCTGTCAAAATGAATGGGTTGTGTATTTTTGACATTTAGGGTTATACCCTTCACTTTTAAAATGTTTTTTCCACTAGACAATTTGTATCCGTAATTTTGGGTCCTGCAGAAACAAATTCAGTTATGTGCATTCCACTTGGTACCTCCCTAGTTAACTCACCCAAATAGTCACCCAAAGTTCCACTCACCCTCTTTACTTACAAAGATGACCAAATCTGTATCATGATAGAGACACCTCTCCTGTAATCTGTCAAGAAACATGTACAGTTCGAATCTGGCATAAACTGTGGTAAAATAGGCTATAAAAATGTTACTGTTTTTGTTGGTTGTGTACCTCTTTTTGATATATTTAAAGTTCACAATTGCTGTCTCGTCATCAATGAAGTTTAGTTCAGAGATGTCACAGTATGGTAAAAATGCAAAACTGAACAATTGGTCAGGGTCTGTAACAATGCTGGTGCATGGTAAATTGGATCTCTCTCCAAACTTACCCCAAAGGGAATAAAGAAAAAGCTTAGATATCTATATTTTGGCTGAATTCAGTGATATGTTTTCTGGTTGTAACTTAACACCGTCTTTTTCAAAGTAGGATTCAACATACTGTTTTTTTTCTTTGAATCATCTGTACACCAACTAGGATACCCAGAAGCCTCCTGTTTATCCCTAAAATGTAACTTAATATAGGGAGCAAAAGATTGGTAAGACGTTTTTGAATGTTTTTTTTTGGCTACTTCAACCATCGAATGGGCTACTCCAACCTTCGACTACGACTTCGAATCGAAGAGTTCGAACTAAAAATTGTTCGACTATTCGACCATTCGATAGTCGAAGTACTGTCTCTTTAAAAAAAACTTCAACCCCCTAGTTCGCCACCTAAAAGCTACCGAGGTCAATGTTAGCCTATGGGGAAGGTCCCCATAGGCTTCCTAAGCATTTTTTGGTCAAACAAAAATCGTTCGATCGATGGATTAAAATCCTTGGAATGGAAATATTCGAAGGATTTAATCGAAAAATCGTTCGATCGCAGGAATAGCGCTAAATCCTTCGACTTCGATATTCGAAGTCGAAGGATTTAACTTCGACAGTCGAATATCGAGGGTTAATTAACCCTCGATATTCAACCTTAATTAAATCTGCCCCATAGTCTCCTGAGTGTTCAAAGCACAAGTATAGCAGAGGGGGAACATTCGTTTTTTGTTGATTTTTGTAGGTAGAACAGGGAAAAAATAATCCTCTTGGTGGTAAAACTTTTACTCTGGCAATACCAAAGTACTGACCAATCTCTTTGAAATTGTCGGGTGACCGATAAGATATGTTTTTGTCTTATTAACAAAGGGATATAATTATAGTAATGGATGTCCTCTCCTGGATCAGCCTTGTGATATAACTTTATGGCGTTAGTTCTACCACCATAAAGTGCATCTCTGGGGTCCAGTGGTTGAGGAAATTACTTATACTGTAGGAAAGCCTTTAGTTCAGAGTCAGATTCTACCATTACTTTCCACTCATGTTCCCACAGCAAGTGGACATTAAATCCTCACTGCAACAGGTATCTTTTTTTAGCCAAAAATGTATAATATAGTTGACAATATGTGGTTTTGTAACAGAATTAAAATCTCCCTCATTGTAACATACAGGACAACCATGATAAAAGCAACCTCGAAACTCAAAGGCTGTTTCAACACCATCCACATAAGCATACCCATCCAAATAGTACCTTCCTACCCTTTTTTACACCACGTTTTAAAGCATGTTGAATAGTTATACCCTCTGTGTTCTACATATATAAGCCACTGTATAGCTGATGATTAATGATGGGCAAATTTTGTCCCATTTCACCACAAAATTTGCGTCAATTCACGGGCGTCTAAATGATCACAGGCATATTCTCAGTGAAAATTAGCTAATTTATTGCCGCTGGTAAAACAAGGAGATTTGCAGCAAATTCGCGCCTGGCGAATAAATTCGGCCATCACTACTGATGACGAGTATCTCTTATGTGATAGTTATCACCAGGCAAAATAGCAATAGAAAGTTCAGGCAGAAATTTAAGTCTATACATTGCCATATAGACAGAGGCTAGTGTTGTAAAGTGAAATGGGTCTACAGACCTTGTGACAGATACATTCTTCTTCCTTTTCTTACAGTACTTAAACTTTTGTTTTGTCGTTTCCACTACAAGCCTGTCTCAAAACTTCAACATCCTCTTTACAACAAGCTCTTGCTGAAAGGAAAATGTTTCATGTCTATTCTCATCATACCACTGTATAAACGTTTCCTTTTCATCAGGCATCATATACTCTGTGCCATAAAATTTAATACCAGGCATAGGGCCAACCTAAATTGGATTTTCCATTGTATAAAAAAATGCGGAAAGAAACCCTTTGATTCATTAAGACCTAGTACAGATGACACCCTACTAAGTTTTATTGCGAGAAAGTTTAGAGAGTCTACAAAACGTAACACAAAGCAGCTTACCACCCTGAGTTAACAATTTCACCTCCAACTTCTCCTTAATCAGTTGTTGAACAACAAAATAAGAATCATGCCTTCCAGCATTATGAGCAATGAATGTGTATCCAATAAATTTACCTCCAGTAAAAAATAGAACAAAAATCCTGAACGCATGAAACACCTTATATAAGGTGGTACCATAGATGTAGTTCAGAATATGAATACCTGTATCCTGCATGCACTTAAAATCTTAGATAAGATATTTATCTGTAATTTTTTTTGGAATATATGCCGGCATGTAAATTTAAAGGGATACTGTCATGGGAAAAAAAATTTTTTGCAAAATGAATCAGTTAATAGTGCTGCTCCAGCAGAATTCTGCACT
Organism: Xenopus laevis; assembly: GCF_017654675.1. NCBI lineage: Eukaryota > Metazoa > Chordata > Amphibia > Anura > Pipidae > Xenopus > Xenopus laevis. Next base: position 115,362,039 of record NC_054376.1, read on the forward strand.
GAAATCCATTTCTCAAAAGAGCAAACAGATTTTTTTATATTCAATTTTGAAATCTGACATGGGGCTAGACATATTGTCAATTTCCCAGCTGCCCCAAGTCATGTGACTTGTGCTCTGATAAACTTCAGTCACTCTTTACTGCTGTACTGCAGTTTGGAGTGATATCACCCCCTCCCTTTTCCCCCCAGCAGCCAAACAAAAGAACAATGGGAAGGTAACCAGATAACAGCTCCCTAACACAAGATAACAGCTGCCTGGTAGATCTAAGAACAGCACTCAATAGTAAAAACCCATGTCCCACTGAGACACATTCAGTTACATTGAGAAGGAAAAACAGCAGCCTGCCAAAAAGCATTTCTCTCCTAAAGTGCAGGCACAAGTCACATGACTGGGGGCAGCTGGGAAATTGACAAAATGTCTCGCCCCATGTCAGATTTCAAAATTGAATATAAAAAAATCTGTTTGCTCTTTTGATAAAAGAATTTCAGTGCAGAATTCTGCTGGAGTAGCACTATTAACTGATTCATTTTGAAAAAATTTTTTTTTCCCATGACAGTCTCCCTTTAAATAACTGCTCACCACATTTTAGACCTGTACATTTGTGCTCACTGTTTTTTGTCCACATAACGGTGACAAATATCACAAAATATCTTATACACTTATAGTCTTATACACCACGACAGAAAACACAACAACTAGAACATCTAGGTGCATACGTGGGGGGTTATTTACTTAACTCAGATTGCAAAAATCACAAAAATTTGTGATTATTTTTTTCTAAAAATCGGACTTTTAAAAAAAAAAATAACACATTTTTCGGAATTTATTAAACCCAGAGGATGGAAAAGTCCAAATCTGAAAATCCAGTATCTCAGACCTGTCGAGGTTGCATATAAGGAGAAGTTCCAATGATTTTTTTGATGTGCGCTGGCTTTCATGCAATATCCCAAAGTATTCGGGTGAATTTTCCACAAAAAAAATCTTGAAAAAAAATCGTGAAAATCATTTTTAATCATTAATCATTTTTACAAGGAAATTGTAATAAATAAGCATAAAAAAACATTTGAACAGAGTTTGTAGCAGAAAAGATTGGAAAGGAATTATTCTTGTGATGAAATCTGAGCTACAGTAATCACAAAAGTATGTTGCACCAATAAACCCTTTTACATTTCTGATTCCATAAAAATGGTTATCATGATGTAATATTTATAAGACTTTATTAGTACATGATTCATCAGTGTTATAAAACACCATTTACCAAATCTGTGATACAGTATTTTAATGGTTACATTTAAATATGATTCAAAATCAGATGTATCACTAAAGCTCATCAAATGGTCATCAGGTATCGACAAATCACTGTGAACCCTTTTCGCCCGTTCTGAAATAACAGAATCAGCAACATCACCATCTAGCAGAGCGATGAGACTAGCAGCAAAACAAAGATTGTTGTCGACGTTATTAAAAATCGTATAACTACCGTTTTTTACCTTTAATGATCTGTGTATAAGCAATGGTTTTTAAGCCATGCCTCGAACCACCTCTTCTGCTCCTAACAACAGTTAGTTTTAAACACTCATTACCAAGACACTCTGCATTCCTTTGCAAAAGATTTTCTACCACATTTAGAAAATATTCAGAGTTAAACTCATGACCAACCTGTCTTGTTGAAAACAAAGGCCTCAAAAGATGGGTACAATCTAGTCTCAGCTGTACAAAATCACCAGGTTCTGTGTCAGCAATTACCCTCTCCAACAAATTTTCTATAGCGACAAGAACAGCTGCAATGCCTCTAAGAAAGATTCTACTTTTTCTAGATTTACAAACCGAAAATGGTCTGTGTACTAGTGATGTGCGGGTCAGGGTTTCCTTGACCCGCACCCAACCCTAACCGCCCTGCTACAACCGAACACACCCACGCTTCCGGGGTCCTTTTATAGACCAGCGCCGCCCCGCCGATGACATCACAAAAGGGGTGGGGCGAGCAGGCACGAGACTATAAAACCGGAACCCGGATGTCGGATACCGTTATTTGAAGGTGACAGATGGGGAGAGAAGGAGAAGAGCTCAACCCACACCCGCCCAACACCCGTGAGGAGCACTGCGAGGTTGACCCAAACCTGCCCGACCCACGGGTAAACCAGTAACTGGGTCCCGCGGGTATTGGGTCGGCCCGCACATCACTACGGTGTACATTCTAGAATTAAAACGTACAATGTCTCTTTCATGGTGGTATATGTGTTCTAAAATTACCATTTCATTACACAACTGATTATTAATACCTGATCTGGCTGTATCACAATTTTGAGATGTGTCTGCCCGACCTGTGTTGAACCCTAAGTAACTTTTTCTTTGGATTACCCAGACCACGTCCACTCATAGTCAGGAAGAGGTTTCTGATTCGTTAAGTATCAGATTCATCGGTTTCTCTATTTTTTACATTTATCCTACAGACTGGCCACAGCAGCATATCTGCACGAATCAGGTTCACCGTTACTTAACTCTGTTGTCTGTTTAACCAAAGAAGCAAAAAGATTACGCAGAGTTACATATTTGACATGCCCCTGCAAATGAATGAAAGCTGTTATCGTGTATCCTCAAGTCATACTGTAAATGTGTTATGTGTTTCTGGTTTAAGTACAGTGTTCCTGCCGTCTGTTTGTGTCTCTACACTTTTTTAATCCATGGGGTGTCACAACCACTAAATGAAATACGTCTCTTAAATGTTTTAGCAGTGACCTGTAACTGTTGTGTTCTTGCAGGGGTATGTACCATTCTGTTTCACTTTAGATTGTGGTCGTTTTTAGGAAGACGCATACCTAAAATGTTTTTTGGTCTTCTGCATGCTGACCCAGGGTCCCACGAACAGCCGTCATGACACGTGTTTCAGGTATTAGGGAATCAGCAGGCATTGCAAATGCAGTACAATGTGTTATGCGCGGTGTTGAGTTTGTTGGTCTATTAGCCTGAGCAGTTTGACCTTAGTTGTTCAAATATAACTTTTCCTGGTACATTAAATATGTATTTATTTTAGTGATAAGTACTGAGTTCATGTTATTATCTAAAATTACTTAAAATGGGGTCCAAATAACTTAGTAACAACATAACATATATTTCTTAGTTCAACATTTAGGGGCCGATTCATCAAGCTCGAGTGAAGTATTCGAAGTTAAAAAACGTCGAATTTCGAAGTGTTTTTGGGCTACTTCGACCATCGAATGGGCTACTTCGACCTTCGACTACGACTATCGAAGGATTCGAACTAAAAATCGTTCGACTATTCGACCATTTGATAGTCGAAGTACTGTCTCTTTAAAAAAAACTTCGACCCCCTAGTTCGGCAGATAAAAGCTACCGAAGTCAATGTTAGCCTATGGGGAAGGTCCCCATAGGCTTGCCTAAGTTTTTTTGATCGAAGGATATTCCTTCGATCGTTGGATTCAAATCCTTCGAATCGTTCGATTCTAAGGATTTAATTGTTCGATTGAAGGAATAATCCTTCGATCGTACGATCGAATTTTCAGCGCTAAATCCTTCGACTTCGATATTCGAAGTCGAAGGATTTAAATTCCTAGTCGAATATTGAGAGTTAATTAACCCTCGATATTCGACCCTTGATAAATCTGACCCTTAAAATAATGTAATAATGAATAAATCAAATCTTTTGTTTTTCTCAATTAAAAATACCGTATCTATATTGAAAATGGGAATAAGCATTGATGTACATGTTTGACAATTAATAAAAACATATTACAAAAATAAAAATGGGAATAAGATATTAAAACGGCTTGTACTTGGTCAATAGTTAAAATGTAATTCAATTAAGTTGATATTTCTACTTTAAAAAAGCATTTTGAAAGAGAGGATCTTGGGAATTGCAGTCCGAAAGTGGATACATCATTAAATCAACACTCCTGTAATAACACAAAGGGACGGGGGGGGTATCAATTCAAATGTTTTTCTCACAGATTGTGCCGATATATTACGTAGACACACACTCCAGACATACTTTGACAAGACATCTATAACTGTCAATAAATACTTGACACCATCATTATATTTCTGAAACGTTATCATAGATACAAGATCAGCCACTGCCTGAAACAACCACCATGTTGGTTTTATTTTTTTAAATTCTTCCGTACCGGTTTATGCACCTTGATTGTTAACCACGCAGTTGCATATAGTCTTTTTATATCATGCTTCTTTAATTCTTTGTAAAATTTCAGTTCCACTAATAATCCTGGTTCTGTAGCAGAAAAATACTGCTTTTTGTAATATACGGTCAATGCCCGTCTTACGCCTCATTGCTTTATTTATCCTTCTACTTCACTAGCAGGGGCTGCCATATTTTACTTTCCAATGCCCTGTAAAAATGTGAAATTTGCAATGCTGCAACTCTTTATCTATCCATGAACTTTTCCAGAATGTACACTCTGCTAAGATTTTCTCTAGATCTTACATGACATACAGGGCTGACACACCAAGTATTTAGGAAAATAAGGGCATACAGGCACAAAATAGAAAGGAAAGGGGCAGACAAGGTAAGAGAGTGAGAGGGATGAAATAGGGGCACATAATAGGGGCAGACAGGGTGAGAGAGACAGGGAGGAAATAGGAGAGTGGACTGGGCCAATTAGTTTGGGGCAGGCTGGGCCAATTCAGCTTGGGAGCAGGCTTGGTTGGATTGGGGGCAGGCAGGGCCTAACAATGTTGATGGAAAGCTGGGCCTATGAGAGTTGGGGATAGGCTAGACCTATGGAGTTGGGGGATAGGCTGGCTTATCAGAGTTGGGGGTGGGCTGGACCTATGGATTTGGGGATGGGCTGGACTCTCAAAGTTGGGGGCAGGACAGGCAGCATCATGTTGCTGAGGGAAATATTATCTGTGCTGCCCTGTGGTGCGGGGCCCCCAGAGGTGTGGGGCCCTATTGGGCCAAATTGGTCCAATAGGCCTAAGGCCGGCCCTGATGACAGACTTACAAAAGGAAACAACTGAAAGTTTTCCAAACAAGAATGGGTCATTATGAGCAATGTATTGGTAATGGGGTTTGGGTTATGTAATATTCCAGCTACAATTTAAAATTATTAAAATCTGGAGAGATTTATTTGATATCTTAACTGCCTATCTTGAGGATTCTACATTTCCCTGCTTTGCCTAAAGAACATAAAATACACAAGCAAAGTTGTCTCTTGTCTACACTCCCATCACTTTTTGTCAAATTTGCTTCCTTTCATCTTTTACCCCTGTATAATTGCCTTCATAAATTGGTGGGTGAGGACAAAGTTGTGTTTTTAATTCTTCACCGACAGCACCTCAATTTGTATTCCATTTCTCTGTGTGGCACAACCAGGGCTATATAATACTTCTTTTGGCCTTTACCCTTCATAAGAATGCAGTAGAATAAGGTCTGCAGGTTGCCACTGATGTATCTTCTTTTTCCAAATGAGGCGGAGACCCAGAGTTAGCTTCTGTGGGGAAAAAGTAAGCAGTTAAGGAGAGAAGAAAAGAAGTTCTTAAAATTATATCCTTTTCCTTAAGATCATTCCAAATTCTGGGACTACTCTTCTTCTAGTAGTCAATGCTGCATTGCCCCATCTAAATACAACTCCTCCTCAAGGAGGCTGCTACTAAGTTCAGAGATGCCATGGAAAGGAAGATGGATAATGACTTGAATAAATTGTATAGAGTGGCTGGCTGAGCCATCAAGCCTGCAGTCGTTTTCCATGTCTAGACACTAATGGATTTCCAATATAGAAGAGGCCTTGAAATCTAAAGTCTGTAAAGAAAAGTTATTCTTTGGGATAACTCAAGCAACGGTCAGGACTTTATAGTAGAGATCTCCCTGGAATTACATTTATCAGACAGAACCATTTCTCTTCCAGACATATTCAGACACACCCTATGGATACGTTCGGTGGATAATAACTCAAATTACAATTTATGTATGTTTCGATATCAAGGTGAAAAACTATTTAAAGAAAATTGGATGAGATCAAAAAGAATGTCACAACAGAGAAGTCCAAAAGATATCCCTCTTCCAACAAAAGATCTTACTATAAGAGTTTTTGGACAGTGAAGGAGTATGGATGGTCTAACACGAAAGGGTGAACAATCTATAAAGTTATATTTCTTCTTCTTTTCATGAAAAAAAAAGCCTCATATTATAATTCAAACAGCACAGACCCAAGGAATAGGTACTTTCTTGTCAAGCTTTGTGGAGGCCTGGATCGTCAGTAGTAAAATAACATTATCTGGTTGTACTCCACATTATGTTTGCTTAACTGTTCTGTCAAGACAATATTTTGGTTATATAAATATATATTTGAAAAAAAATGTATTCTACAGGGAGCAATTAAAAATAAATAAAATATGACCATAGACTTAAAAACATGAGATTAGAGAAAAGTCATCTTGAGAAAATTCAACACGTATTTCAAAATAGAATTATTGTCAACATTCTCTAAGGTATACATCCAGGGCACTGGATAGATTAGACACCTACCTACATATTCCAATTGTTCAACAGCATTAGAGGTTCATCAGACATGCCGCACATAAAGGAGACTTTCAGTATACCTTCTATCTGACCCATCCACATCACTCCAGAGTGCTTACAAAAGTACCGATTTCTTTGATATCCAAAATGAAAGAAGGAATCACCAGCATTTCTAATTATCTAGATGACCTTCTTATGCGGGCAGCATTTCAGAATCATTTAGGCACCATAACATCTTAACCAGCCAGACTCATGTAGTCAAATTGAGAAGATCAGTCTTAGCTGGCCATAGATGCAAAGATCCGATTGTACGAATCATCGTACGATCGGACTTTCCCATCTCCCGACCCGCCACTAACCATTCAGATCAAATTCTTACCAGTCAGATTAGTTAAAGAACAGATCAGCAATGTTCTGCCCCTGACAGCAATCGTACGATATCTATGTCCAACCAAAGCTAGAGACAGTCTCCCACTGAAAATCGTACGATCGGCAATACATGCAGAGACATAATCGGCAGCCGACAGAAATTTTCTAACCTGTCCGATCGACCAAACGACCAATCTCCGCCGGACGAAAAATGTCGGGACTCTCCACACGTTCCGAAAATTGTACAAATCCTCGATTCGTACGATCAGATCTTTACGTCTATGGCCAGCTTTATACTGTACCATCTCACCAACTTAAATGGTCTCCCAGTTCCATTAAAACAGAAAGATCTTCCAACAAAAGATCTTAGTTTAGTTTAAAATATTTTATTTGATTTTCATATTAAACAAATGAAATCAAAATGACAACAAATGTTATGCAGATGAAGAAAATATGTTGCAAAGGAGACAATGGCATGATAGTATCAAAACTATATCATTCATGAAAAATAACAAAAAACGAACTAAAAATTAACTAAGCCAGTGGATGCACAAGTAATAAAAGAAAGAAAAAGCCCATTTATCATCTGGAGTGTCAGATAGGTCATCTAACTATTGAAGAAAGCGCATTATTTGATCGCCAGTATTGGAGTTACAGATTTCAAAATAAGGAGACCAAACCAGCCTAAAAGAATCTTTGGGATTACTTCCTTTAGTTTTAGTTATTAAGGCTTCTTGCCAACTAAGCTGATTCATATAAGAGATGATGTCCGATAATGAGGGGGGTTCCTTTTGTAACCAGAAATTAAATAAAGCTTTCCTAGAAGCAGCTAGAAAAAAGGAAGTCAATAATTTACTCTCATGGGAGATAATATTTGACTTAGGATTTGCAGAAAGCATATTCATATCTAGATGCAGTAAAGCAATACACGGAGATAGTTTAATTTTTATCTTCAGTCTAGAATTCAAAAAATTAGTAACTTCCCTCCAAAAAAGGTTAATTTTTGGACAGGACCATAAATAATGAAAAATTTACACATTAGTCTCGTCACATTTAGGACAAAATGATATAGGACTATTAGAGGTACTTTTAGCAAACATTTTCCCATATCCTAAATGAATAAGCTTAAAGTGTTGAATTCTCCAACTCTCTGCCAAAATTAATTTATTATAAGTATTAATAGATTTCACCAAATCTGAGGGAGACACTTGACATTGTAAAAACTCAGTCCATTTAATGGACAATTTAGATAATGGATGTGAGTCTGTACCATAAATATTCCAAAAAATTTTAGATAAAGAGTTAATTGAAATCAAAAAGGGGAGTTCCAAAAATTCTGCCAAATCATCTGCTAGCTTGTGATCAGCTAAAATCAAATTGTTCTTATCATGCAGTAGAGAAAGACCGCATTGACAAGCTAAGTAATAATATCTATCAGATTCATTAAGCTTGTACTCATTTTTGAGTTTTGACCAAGACAATAAAGTTTTCTTATGTGGATCAAATAAGTCTTTAACTAAGACTAGTAAATTTCTCTTAGCAGAAAATAGAAAGGAATCAGACTTTTGATAATCTGAGGGTTTAAGTAAGAGCTTTGCTGGCATGAAAGGGGTTTCTGTATAACTATACCCATGTTGAGAGAATAAATGTTTCCACACAAAAATAGAATCACGATAAAGAGGATTCCTTTTAAAGTCACAAGGAACATTTCCCCATTTGCTATGTAAAACAGATAAAATATCAAAGAAGGGTTCTTGAAAGATCTCGATGTAAGGGTTTGTAAATTTATTGCCTTGAGAGATCCACTCAATACAGTATCTAGTGAGGGCTGATAAATTAAAAGCAACAAAAGATCTTAATAAAAGAGTTATCTGCCAGGGAATGAGTATGGATGGACTTGGACATAGAAGGATAAACACTGATCTATAAAGTACTTTCCCCTGTTTACATTCCATATAGTGCAGTTTTGTTATAAGAGGCAGCTTAATCAATTTTCTGCTTTTTTCCAACTTGAATGGCTGCCCCCATGGCTACACAGCAGCTTTATCATATAAACTTTAGTAGTCTTTCTGAAGCAAATACCCAATCTATGTGCAGGTTAACACTACATTATGGGAGTTATTTATCAAAGTCCGAATTTATCTCAATCTTTTCTGCTACAAACTCCGATCAAATCCACTCAGGTTTTTTTATGCTTGTTTATTATTACATTTTCCCAAAAATTTGCTTTGCAGGAAAAAAAATCAGATTTTCAAGATTTGTTCGGTGGTTTTTTTTTTAATTCGATTTTTTACGGAATTTTCACCCGAAAACTTCGGGGTATTGCACAAAGCCCAACGCACATCAAAAAATCATCGGGACTTCTCCCATTGACTTATGTGCAACCCCAATCAAGTTTTCGTGATTTTTGCATTCGGAGTTTAGTAAATAACCGATAAATTTTAATTACTTTGATATACTTTCTGTTTTTGGTGTCACTGTTCCTTTAAGACAGGGGTCCCCAACCTTTTTTACCCGTGAGCCACATTCAAATGTAAAAAGAGTTGGGGAGCAACACAAGCATGAAAAAGTCCATGGGGTGTCAAATAAGGGCTGTGATTGGCTGTTTGGTAGCCCCTATATGGACAGGCAGCCTACAGGAGGCTCTGCTTGGCAGTACATCTGGTTTTTATACAACTAAAACTTTTCTCCAAGCCTAGAATTCAAAAATAAGCACCTGCTTTGAGGCCACAGAGCAACATCCAAGGGGTTGGTGAGCAACATGTTGCTGGCGAGCTACTGGTTGGGGATCACTGCTCTAGGGAGTCAACATTTTTTTCCTCCCTGATGCAAATTAGAGAGGTTTCAGATATTTAGACAACTTTCATGGAGACAAAAAAATAAAAAGACTCAGACAGTTTTTTAAACTGTTTCGGTTGTACTTTGTACTATGAGCAACATCACCTCCCTGATTTTCCATCTCAACATAGAAAATAAAAATAGTTAAACTCAAAGGGTTTACAGAAGTTATACAGAGCACTAAAACTTTCCATAAAATTCTTAATCACCCCGATATTCACAAAATTTGCGAAATGGGGAAAAATTTGCGAAACACTTGAAGTATATGGGTGTCAAAATAATTTTGACACACGTCGATTTTGACGGGTGTTAAAATTTCTATAGGCGCGACTATTTCATCAAAATGCATTAAAGTCAATGGGCGCCCGAAATAAGTCTATTTTTTTTTTTTTGACACGTTGGATTTTTCTTTAGCAAATTGTTGCCGCAGTTTCACTAATTGATTTGCCTGCAGTGAAACGTGGAAATTCCCGCAAATTCGTGTCACTATGTGTTTGCGCTGCCGTATCTAATCAATACAACCAATCACATTCCAGGTAGAACAAAAAAAAAAATGAATGAAATGAATTCCTGCAACTGACAAATATTCAATCATTTCACAGAATGTGTTCACACTATTGAGACTAGATTATTTTTAACATACACTGTTTTCATACATATTTTTTTTTCTTACAATTTGTAAATGAGTTTGTATTTTAAAAAAAAAAATTTTTATCGATAAAGTTTAGTTACCCCAAAAGAGAGGGGCCCTTTCTGTTTCAGCTGTGCTGTTATGGCTGACAAAGGATATGATTTGCAGTAGAATGCATAAAAGGGGAACTAGCGCCATCTATGGTTAAAGGGAAGCCTAGAATAAAAATGGGGCTAATAAAAGAAAGCATAATTCTAAGCAACTTTCCAGTATACATGTATTACATTTTTTCAGTGCATTTTAAGTTATTTTTTCAAAACAATTGCTATTGAAAAGCAGTATCTGCTTAACTCCTGGTTGTTAGTTTTTAAACAATGTTGCAAAAGTCTTAGTTCCCCAGCAAAACAGGTCTGTTAATAGAGCTGCCCAGTCCATGGGGCAAATTTACTAAAGGGCGAAGTGACTAACACTGGCGAAAATTCGCAGCGTGCCGTCATTTCGGGACTTCGCCGATTTACTAACGGGCATAGGCATCATTTCGCTAGCGAAGAAGATAGACTGTAGCGATACTTCGCACTCGAACGCCAGACGAATTTTCACTCTGGTGAATGGAAGTAACTACGCTAATTCACTAAGATGCAGATTTTACTGAACGTTACCTCTTGCGCCAGACTTGCCTTCGCCACTCAGATCAGGCGAAGTGCAATAGAGGAGATAGGACTTCCTCAAAAAAATTGTAACATTTTTGATAGGCTGCAAAAGATCGTAAATTTTTTTTAGGGTACCCGGCTTCCCCCCTACATTTCCTAACATATGGCACATAAACTATACACTGGGCTCATGTGTAGGGCAATATAACAACTCTATTTTCTTTTATTAAGGTTCCCTGGGCTTGTGTAATGTAATGTATTTGCTGCAACATATACGTCCATTGAAATTTAACTTCCCGCCGTATGCAAATTAGCCAACGCTAGCGCAACTTCGATTTGCTTGCCGAATTAATGCTACCAAAACTACCAAAACTAATGCCATTGTTTGGCGCCCTGGACGCAACTTCACATTTTAGTGAATTAGTGTTGTCCTGGCAAATCTTCGACTGACAAAGTGTGGCGATGTGAGCGAAGCCATCGCTGGCGAATTTCCGGAGGTTAGTGAATTTGCCCCCATATGGTCAGGGCACATGCTTAGATTTGGGGAGATTAGTTGCCTGGTGACAAATCTCCTCTTCTTCGGGGCGACTAATCTCCCTGAACTGCCTCCTACTGGCTAGAATGTAAATCGCCAGTGGGATGACACTCTGAGTGCTTCGTTTTCTGAAGTCACCTCATGAGGAAACTTCAGGCGACTTCGGAAAATTAAGCTCTCCGAGTGCCATCCCGTCGACGATTTACATTGTAGCCGTCAGGAGGCAGTTACGGCTCATGAGGCAACTTTGGGCGAATTCAGAAAACGAAACACTCCAAGTGTCATCCCGCCGGGGATTTACATTCTAGCCAATGGGAGGCAGTTCAGAGATTAGTCACCCCGAATAAAAGGAGATTTGTCGCTTGATGACTAATCTCCCCGAATCTGAGCGTTTGCCCTGACGCTTACATTGTATCAACTGTCTGAGCCACCAGTGCAGAGAATAGAGAGCGACAAACACCGCTTTCAATAGCAATACATATGCGAATAACTTGAAACCCATAGAACGTTTCTAATGAATATATATTGCAGAGTTGCCTGTAATTGAGTTGTCTTTTATTAGGCAAAAAAATATTTTTAGGGTTGACGTTAAATATATGTGGAATTTTAAAGAAGCATAAAATTTGATGCTAAACAAATAAATACATAAAAATGTATTTTAATAAATGTTTGTAAAGACGGCTATTGACTCAATAGAGATTTACATTCCTGTCATTGGTTTTCAAACAAGTAGCAAAGCAAATACAGGTATGGGACCTGTTATCCAGAATGCTCGGGACCTGGGGTCTTTCAGATAATGGATCTTTCCCGTAATTTGGATCTTCATGCCTTAAGTCTACTAGGAAACAATTTAAACTTTAAATAAACCCAACAGGCCGGTTTTGCTTCCAATAAGGATTAATTATATCTTAGTTGGGATCAAGTACAAGCTACTGTTTTATTATTACAGAGAAAAAGGAAATCATTTTTTAAAATTGTGATTATGTAGATAAAATGGAGTCTATGGGAGACAGCCATTCTGTAATTCAGAGCTTTCTGGAAAATGGGTTTCCGGATAACAGATCCCCTACCCTTTACCTATGTATGCCACTCTTGATGGCGCCTTGCACCAGTCACCGGCTGAGAAATAGCGGCACCTTGAAAGATCTGTGTGTAGTTCTTGTAGATGACTGTTGAATATCAACACTGTGTTTATGATTTTTTTTTACATTTTAAACGACTCTATCGTTTATTAGCAGTGATGGGCGAATATCTCCCATTTCGCTTTGCTGAAAAATTCTCGAATTTCCCGCAATATTTGCGAATTTTGACGCTGGCGGTAAAGTCAATGGGCGTCCGAATAGTGTTGACACGTTGCGATTTTGACGCGAGCGACTTTTTGGATGCGCGTCCAAAATGTTATGATGCAGGCGAATTTTCGCGGGAAATTCGTGAATTTATTCGGTGGTGGCCAAATGTGGAAATTCACTGCGGATTTATTCACCCATCACTATTTATTAGAACTATCTGCAATTTTTATTGGAATTCTACTTTTTTGTGGGTTCACTTTCACACAATTCATTCGTGTATACATTTTAAACAAACATTTATTGAACAACCTAATGTCTGCAAATGAATTTGGCCTCATATGAAGGAAAACTGTTTTAGGATCACTATATAAAAATGCAATGTGCTAAAGGGCTGCAGCAGGCCAGCTACTCTTTTTACTCACATTACGCCCCATATTTCTCAGTCTACAAAGCCTTTTCCCAGCATGCTGTGTGGGTGAAGCTCTGCACACAATGCAGCAGAATATTGTATTAGTCACTAGACAGGAGTCAGTGCAAGATATGTAGATAAGAGCGATTTGCCCAACTGTGTGTGAAAAATCTAAGTAAACCGCACTTACTCCTCAGCTCACTTTTCCAAAATTTGGGTGCACGTCACAAAAACCGGTTCACCAAGGTCCCCACGTTTCTCATCAAAGACAGCACTCCAACTTCTTTTTAAGATTAAAATTCGCCTTTATTTATTCCATCATGGGGCATGCTTGTGCTGCCCAATGATGGAATAAATAAAGGCGAATCGGAGTGCTGTCTTTGGCGAGAAACGTTTACAAGTGTGAAGAGCAGGAATAGGTTAATTCCCTGGAAACTTAGTATTCAGAGCAGGGAATTACAGGGCCATGTGCATGAGCTCTATAACTAGATAGTCCAGCAGAAAGAATCCCAAGGCACACAGGATAATTGCAAGCAAGCTGCCTTGTGTGTTTATTGCGAAGTGCCACGTTTCGGGGTCACGCCCCTTTCTCAAGCATGACCCCGAAACGTTGCACTTCGCAATAAACACACAAGGCAGCTTGCTTGCAATTATCCTGTGTGCGTTGGGATTCTTTCTGCTGGGCTGTTTGGGAGGCGGCCGATCCTCTACCTTCGTGCTCCAGGTGTCGTTACTCTACTTTACTAAGGGTGTGCGAGAGCCATAGTTGAACTACCTCTATAACTAGATAGGCCATAGGGTCCAGTGTTTTATAAATAGGACAATGTTAACCAAAAAGGGCCTGCACACCAAATAAACAGCAAGACCACGTGGTATTTGAATAGTCATATATTTTGATATATTTAAAAAAAGAATGTACATACATAATACAGGGCAAAAATATGTCCAAAGATATCACGAGAGATCAATTATACATACCACGTAAATATGGTCAAACAGCAATAGGGAACAAAGAGAAAAGCGGATACACCTGCCCTAAGAGGAGAATCACCCCGACGTTTCGGCTTTTAGCCTTTCTCAAGGGGAATTCTGACCTTTGTGTACAGCGAGCGGCTATAAATACCTTTTTAGCTTTACTGTCATCATTCAGCGTTTTCGCGCGCTGTAGTTCCGCGCGTCGCAATCTAAGCATGAGGCCGTGACGTCACTTCCGCATATGTCATATCCGTGGACGCCGTGTCCAAGTCAATGAATCAGTGGTACAGGGTGATACATTAGATAGCTTTAAGAAGGGGTTGGATGGTGTTTGGCAAGTGAGGGAATACAGAGTTATGGGAGATAGCTCATAGTACAAGTTGATCCAGGGACTGGTCCCATTGCCATTTTGGAGTCAGGAAGGAATTCCCCCCCTCTGAGGCAAATTGGAGAGGCTTCAGATGGGTTTTTTGCTTTCCTCTGGATCAACTGGCAGATAGGTAGTTAATAAACAAAAAAAAACAAACAAAAAAAAAAAAAGGTTGAACTCGATGGACATGTGTCTTTTTTCAACCTTACTTACTATGTTACTCTGTTACTATGTTACTATGTTACTATCTTTGGAACGCAAGCAACTAACCTTAGCAGCCATTCAATGGCATAGTATCTCCTAGCAACCGTTTTAAGTTCTACACAATATTAACATTACGACCTTATAACATTTTAAATTTGACACGCTTCTACTTCTATATATAGCCACTATACATATACAGAGTTTTTCACAGAGACTTAATACTTTTATCCATTCTTGTGCATTGAGATGCACTAATATCAGGTTACCACAATACACTCCAATTAGGATCAATGTCCTTTAAAACGCACATGTAATATCAATTTTAACCATTTTCACTTGTTGTGTGGTAACTTAAAACCGATTATAAAATATATGAACCTTCATTATCAAGTAAAAACAGACATGGTTAAATATTTAAAGTGACAGTGCATGATTGTATAAATTCATAAATATTACTAAAAAGTGCATAACTCAACCTCATGTTGAGTATTATTTCATAATTGATTCGTGTCTACATCATGAATAAATAATAAATGTGTCTATATCAATAGTCAATCAATTATATCCTTTTAAATTAGTGCTATGCGTGTTAAAAAAGTGACAGTGCAATCAATCAATCAATATCCTTAAAATTATAAGCACCTCGATCCAATGGAGTATATTGTATATTGTAACAATCCCTTTCAAACCACCTATAATGTCATTAAACCGAGCCCATGTCAAAGAATCAAGGAATAATAACTCTATCCCGTGCAATAGCATACAATAATGACATCATGTCTCTCCCTTCCTTTTTCATGGATTCAATGTGTCTCATCAATGCAACATCACAGTCTGTGAGATACTCTGTAAAGATAAATAAAATAACTTAAAAATCAGAATAATATACAATTATCCTCACATATAACATACAACAGGCTGAGGCAACAACACATCTCCAGATATAATAAGATCAAAGGTTTCAGAGAAATAGTGAAAACTCTCTATCTTCATTCAACCCATTGGGTATGAGTGTATTTAATCTATATATCCATTTCAACTCCCTTTGTTTGAGAAGGAGTTGTCTATCTCCACCACGTTTTGGTGTTCTCACACGTTCTATCCCCATAAATCTTAATTGGCTAACTTGATGTTTTTCATCTGCAAAATGTCTCGCTATTGGAGATGTGCTTTTATTTAATCTCACATCACTCCTATGCTCCCCAATTCTTGTTGTAAGCGATCTAGTTGTTTCTCCTACATAAAGTTTCCCACAGGGACATTTCAAAATGTAGATGACAAAGTCCGTCTGACAATTAATGTAATCTAACATATCATACTCCTTCCCAGTTCTCGGATGATAAAATTTGTCTGCTCGAATGGCAAAATTACAGTTAACACACCTCCCACATCTATACATGCCTTTAGTTCCACTCAGCCATGTACCCTGCTTTTTTGGAGGCTCATTTATAGCATGTTCCAATTTATCCCTTAAATTAGAGGATCTTTTGTAAGCCATGATTGGAGGATTCTTCACCCAAGGCGCCAATTTCTGGTCCATCTGCAACAGATGCCAATGTCTATGCATTATGCTCTTAACATGTCTTATAAATAGGACTATAGTAATATTGTGATATGATTATTACACAGAGAAGAATGAGTAAACTCCATACTGTAATACCGACTGCAGTCTGCAGGTGTCACCAAATGCTTACAACTGGATCAATTGTTTGCCATCCTAACCCAGACAGATTCCAGCAGGAAAAAAAAAAAGAGGCGGAAAACCCATTTTGGGTATAAAGTGAATTATAAACGGTACAACTGTAGCTTTCAGACAGTGAGAGCTGGTAGGTCAGTCATGCAATAGCCGAGATCTTGGTAATCATGTTCATAAATGGCCTGGATGTTATTGAACGTAATGTACCTAGATTGTATGCAACAGCTAGAGGCAAACGTATTAGAAGTTTAAATAGGTGATCAATGATGATTTCCAGGGGTTCAGGTGAGGGGTGTTACAGTTCAGCAGCAGTGCAAATGTCTTATGAATTTAAGTGCTCATTAAAGACAAATATTGCATTTATTCTGAACCCACTGAAATACCTGTAACTGCCGAAAGCAGGTGAATGCAACTTGCTGCCCAAGTCCATACAAAGCCAAACGCAGTGTTTAACACTTACATGTCTGTTAAATTCTCACACTCTCTTGCAGCTCTTGCTTTCCCACAGGTTGTTTCTTAGGTGCCCTCACTCACATACACACAGTGAATAGCCCGTAGGTATAGGATACCACTCCTTTTACTTGCAGTAGCACCTCTGCTCTCAGCTGCCACCTATTCATTACCTGGGAGGAGAAATGAACCCTGTCCTCCATTAGGGAAACCTCAGAAGTCTATATAATGCATCTTAAAGGTACATTTGTCTCTACATTTTTAGACCAGAGACACGTGATCCAAGAATACTGTCACACAGGCAAGAATAGAGCTGGGTAGAAGAGGGGAAATAAAAACCGAAACAAGGCAAAGATCTAGAGACCCTGGAGCAAGACAGACTGGTGCAGGACACAACTCACTGGGGCAATGGCAGAACTAGGAATAGGCAGATATTGCAGCTGCTTAGGGAGCACGTAGGGTTGCCAACTCACCCCCTTTAATACCGGCCATATATTGAAGCCACACTCAGCATGGCTAGTTAGCTATTAATCTAAATAACATAGTAACATAGTAAGTTAGGTTGAAAAAATACACACATCCATCAAGTTCAACCTTTTAACTCTATTTAACCTGCCTAACTGCCAGTTGATCCAGAGGAAGGCAAAAAAAAACCCATCTGAAGCCTCTCCAATTTGCCTCCTTCCTGACTCCAAAATGGCAATGGGACCAGTCCCTGGATCAACTTGTACTATGAGCTATCTCCCATATCCCTGTATTCCCTCACTTGCTAAACACCATCCAACCCCTTCTTAAAGCTATCTAATGTATCAGCCTGTACCACTGATTCAGCCTGTGAATACTGCATGGCTGCACATAGAAAATGAATGTCTAACTAGCCTTGCAGGATGTGAATTCAGTATGTAGCCATTATTAAAGGGGTAGGTTGGGAGGAGGGTGCAATTGTAAGTTAGTGAACAATCTAAACACCAGGGTGAGTTTGCAAGTGAGAATCCATAGGGTCTTATGTGAGCTGCGGCAGGTAGGGGAGTTGGATGTAAGATACATGTCACTGGGGCTGGGCCACAACTACAGGTAGGCAGAAGAGGCAGCTGCTTAAGGTGCAATTCCAGAGCAAATGAAAGAATCATAGACTGGCTTGTGTGGGAGAGTAAATTCATGAGCCCCAGCAGGGCTTGTGCAAGGGGCAATGTCAGGGATTGGGAGTGAGAGATAGTGGGCAGTGAGTGGTGGTGCCTTGTGCCTTGGGCAAGTACTACTTGGCCTGGCTTTGCAATTGGAAATTAATTCAATAACTTTTGCTGCTGAAAGGGGTTGTTCACCTTTAAATTCACTATTAATATGATGTAGAGAGGGATATTCTGAGGCAATTTGTTTTTTATTTTTTATTATTTGTGTTTTTTGTTATTTAGCTTTTTAATTAAGCAGCTCTCAAGTTTCAGCCCGGACTGGCAATCTGTGGATTCTGGCAAATGCCAGAGGGGCTGCTGCAAATTGCCATAGACACTTCCTATTTAATGGGCTGGTGGGGGGCTGTTTGGGCCTCTGTGTATTTGGAACAGCAGAGCCTATTTTGACTCCCAGTCCAGTCCAGCTGCCCAACCAATCAAGTTGCTGGCTGACCCATGCATCCCCACTGCAAGGATATCATTGATTTACATGCAATCACTGCAGCTGATTGACCTGGTAATTTTATGATTTGCGACCCATGAGATCACTAGTCAGACATCCAGTCATTCTTTGAGGTGCAGGGGATAACACACTGTCATATTAACTGCTGCAGGCAACGATAACTAGACCTCCTGCATCAATATTGGAAAATGAGATCTAGGCTTTTTCCATAGATACCACCTATTTGCCACCCTGTACAGACATAAGAGCAGACTTGCACTCCACTAATAAACTGCTTCCACACTCACCATGGTGCAGATAATGAAGTTCTCCTTGGATCAAGATTTAACTACTGTATATGGAAAGCCTATAAAAGTGACTTGGAAAGAAAAGCACAGTGATTGCATCTAATTGCTTCAACTAAAATATGTTTGTCTGGGTAGTGGTATCATTAGGGACCAAACAGCATCAATCATGGCGTGAAAAGGCGATTACTTGTCTGCTATCACTGTATCACATCTGGCTCATTTGGCAGCAGATGTACTAACAGCATTACTTTTCCAGCTATAATTAATGTAATTTTGAGTTACGGGTGGAGTTTGCTTTATTTATGCTCTGCTGCTTTATGCTCCGTGATATTGCACTTATAAACGGCCCAGCCCTTATTTGGCTCACAAGAAAAGTGATTTGTGCTGAGATGATTTTAATTCAAATTAAGGGGCATATTTATCGAAGGTCGAATTTCAAATTGAAAAAACATCGACATTCGAATTCAAAAAGTTTCCAAAAACAATGCGAAATAAAGCGAAGTTTTTGATTGAGTAGATCTGTATTCGGCCGAATTCGAATCGTACGAATCGAAGGAATATTACATTCGATTCGAAGATTTTCCTCCAAAAAAATTAAAATTTTTCAAAGTCCACCAATTGACTCCAAATAGGTCATAGGAGGTCCCCCATAGGCTAAAACAGCAATTCGGCAGGTTTTAGATGGCGAATGGGTGAAGTCTAATTTTTAAACAGACAGTACAAGATAAATTTCGATATTCAAATTCAAATCGAATTTGGAGTATTCCCTATTCAAAGTACAGAAAAAATAGCTTGAAATTCAATTTTTTTCCTAAGAAAATTCACCTCGACCTTTGATAAATTTGCCAGTGTCGTTAACCAACCAGTATAGTCAAAATCTCCTCATCTACAGACCCGATATATACAGCGAGAGTAAATTAAATCGGATGAATTAAATCAAACCGAAAACTCAAATCGAATTCAATTTTAAAAACTTGATTCCAGTTTTTTTCTCCCTAAAAAAAACTCGATTGTCAGGAAGGCTTCAAACATCTCCAAATTGATCCCTGGACGTCTCCGTTTGACTTAAACAGCAGTTTGGCAGGTTTTAGGTGGTCAAATAGTCGGATATGAGTTCTTAAAGGGCCAGAGTATGATAAATCTAGAAAATCAAATTTTTTTAAAAAAACTCGAATAGAATTTGACACTTTTTACAATAAAAAAAACTTGAAAATCGACCCTTGATTAATCGGCACTATACTGTAATTTTCTTCGTTTGCTCTCTGTCTTCTCTCTCTCTATATAATATCCATACAAATGAATTAAGAAATTACGCCGTCATTCTCCAGAGTAATGTATACAGTAAGCACATCTTTATCTGCAGTTCTGCAAAAGGGTCTGTGATGTCAGAAAAAGATTCCAAAATGAATGAGTTTGGGGGATCAGTTTTGTCAGAACATCTTCTAATCCTGTCAGACTGTTGATTCGTCCAAAGTGAAGAGAAATATATGTTTTCTTATTGTTGTGCCATGTCCTATAAGACAACACACAAGTTAGGGAGAGCCAGGGAAGGTGCAAAGGAAGCCTGTATGGAGATGGATCTTCTGTAACTTGCTCCAAATAAATACTTTGTGGGCTTTTAGTAGGCAACACCTATAAAGAAGTTTGTAGGCACACTGGGGTCCGTTTACAAAAGAGCAGTAAAAATATGCGCACAAAACATAGACAAATTGGTCGCCGAATATGTTTTCGCCAGTTTACTAACCTGCGCAAGAATATGTTTTTGGCATTTTCTGAAAATAACGCTACGTCCACATTAATGCCTGGTTTACTAAACAACGAAATGTGCGAAAGACAAAATTAATGCGGGTAATGGGGTAAGTCTTGTTGCTGGATGTATTGAAATGTGGATTTATAAGATGCCTACATATTTGAGGTTTACTGTGTTGTTGATAATATCTATAAAGTTTAGCCGTTTTGAAGATATCTGGCCATGAATCATGTCATAACAAACGCCATAAAACAAGACTATTTTATAGCATAAATATTCGCAAACTTAATTTGTCGCCAGAAAATTCACAACTCGCTAAAATTACCGCAAAGACTTCTGAGCGCATGGCGGTTTAGTAAACGTAGTCGCTGCGAAGATTCTGGCGGAAAAATATTTGCAGCGATAACATGCGGAAAATTTACCACACTAGTAAACGGGCCCCACTGTCTAATGAAAAAAATTAAAAACAAGTAGGTTGCAGTGTAATGGACACCTAACACCCCTTAATCATAGGCAGTAGTAATAAGGAGCAGGGGTGAGTCTGTATCATTTGTGGGCTTTTAGTAGGCCCCAAAAAAAACAGGTTAAAAGGTTGAACTTAATGGATATGTGTTTTAACCTAACTTACCATAGAAGCTGGTATGCAGAATTTACACTGTACGTTGTTTGGGGAAACAATCATATGTGATGTACATGTATTCTTTTCTACTGATGAGCAGCTGAAGTAAGAATGGCACTTTCATTTTCAACACTACAGCAACTGGTCTCCTTAACCCCCAAATGGTAACAGAGTGTTGGTGAAGCCACACAATGGGAACTTGCCCTGTCCTAGCTTTTTGTTGTACTTGAGCTGTCCTTCTAGGGCCCCCAAATTGGAGGAGCATCACAGGCTAAATAGATCGAATCTGCAAAATAAACAATGTATCTAATATAGTTAGTTAGCCAAAAATGTAATGTATAAAAGCTGGAGTGATTGGATGTGTAACATAACAGCCAGAACACTACTTCCTGCTTTTCAGCTCTTTTGGTTTCCACTGATTGTTTACCAGGCAGTAGCCAATGAGAGACTTGAGGGGGGCACATGGGTCATAACTGTTGCTTTTGAATCTGAGCTGAATGCGGAGGATCAATTGCAAACTCACTGAACAGTTGTGTCCCAAGTGCCCCCCCTTAAAGTCATTGACTAACTCAGAGTTAGAGAGCTGAAAAGCAGGAAGTAGTGTTCTGGCTATTATGTTACACATCAAATCACTCCAGCCTTTATATATTACATTTTTGGCTAACTAACTATATTAGAAATATTTTTTATTTTGCACATACAATCTATTTACCCAGTTTTTATTTGTACACTGAACTGTTCCTTTAAAAAAAAAACACAAATTTGACCCTCGATAAATGTCCTTCCCCCCCATGTTTGTGGTAAAATACTTTTGGGCTCATGCAGCAGCTTTCACTTGTCCTCTTAGCTCCGATGGCAAAGTTTTTTTGTTAGGAAAGCAGGTTGAAGACTCCTGGGCAGCTGCATGAAACAGATGAATGGTGCAGAAATGTGATATTACAGAAGCAGCTCTTCAGGGACAGTCATTGAAGTATTCGGTTTATTACAAATGTCACAAGGCAGCAATAATGTGGGGATTTATGCTAGTCCTATGCCAAAATGTCACTGCAATAAACCCACCACTTCTAACTGGTTAGCAGGGCACGGCTGGTTATTGTGGTTTCTATTCATGGGTATTGTGACTGTCGCTCTTATTACATTCAGCGCTGATGTGATGTACAGCACTGTACAACTTACTATTGTGTGGATGCAAAGTTACACAACACTATTTACTCTACACTGGAGTTCAGCCAGGCAGCCTTAAAGGAGAAGGAAAGGCTTGGTGCACTTGGGGGTGCCAAATGTTAGCACCCCCAAGTGAATGTATTGACTTACCTGAAACCCAGGCCGGTGCTCCTATCAGCAGAAAACTGCACAGGCCTGGGGTTATTCCGTGGTGCTCACTGGAATAACCCCAGGCCGGTGCAGTTTTCTGCTGATAGGAGCACCGGCCTGGGTTTCAGGTAAGTCAATACAATCACTTGGGGGGTGCCTAATATTTGGCACCCCCAACTCTTTCCTTTGCCTTTAAATAGTTTAATCTACATGTCCAATTATTAACATTTTCTCATTTGCCTTTATTAGTTATAGTGTGTCTTGCAGGATGTACTCAAATATGCATGTTATTACAGGCTGCAGCACTGGCATATTCCCCATGTAATAAAAACATGAAATAACGACGGTGTCTGTGCCGACAACTCTTATTGCATTCTTCTGGCCATTAACATTTCTCTTATGTTATCTTCTGCATCCTTTACGCTTCGCTCCAGATACGACTTCTTTTGCTGTAATATGAAGAGGGAAGAATGAATAGGCTTGCCATGTTACAGAACGGTCCCCAAAATGACACGGACAACCAAAGAGCTGAATACAGGTAAACTGGACAGTGTCTGTGTATAACATGAGACATTATGGGAGACAGGGGACAAGGGATAGGGAAATAGGAGATATAAAACACAGGAGCAGAACAGGCAGCAGTTGAGCGAATGATTTATAACATTTACAGAACTGTGGACAATGCTATTCATTTATTGTAACAGTACAGGTATAGGATCCATTATCTGGAAACCCGTTATCCAGAAAGCTCCAAATTATGGGACGGCCATCTCATGGCTGTGAAGTCAGTACATAAATCCTTCCACTCAAAGTGTATCAAAGTCATTTAAATATAATGTACTGTTGCCCTGCACTGGTAAAACTGGTGTGTTTGCTTGAGAATCACTACTATAGTTTATATAAATAAGCTGCTGTGTAGCCGTGGGGGCAGCCATTCATAAAAAAAGAAGAAAAAAAGTTATATAGCAGAACACATAAAACACCATTGTATTGGTCAGGGCTTATCTGTTATGTAACCTGTGATATATATGATTGTTTCCCTGCTCAGCAGTTAGGGACTGTCTGACAATTCCTATCCACAGCAGTAAATGAAGGGAGAATTTCACTGCATACAGTCAGGTTTCTTATAAAGACGGTACACATTTTTTAATTAAAGTATATTGGAGACAGGTTTCTTTTTCATTAAAGAAAGTAAAAATAGGATTTTATTATTTTTTTTTTTTGCCTTTACATGCCCTTTAAGCTTTTTGAGATTTTGAAGCATGTTGGGTTGGTTCCCACCATAGTGCAATGCAGTCAATAATGTATCTCAGTCCACCTTCCGAGTGTTTAACATGGGAGAGAACAAATGTTTTTTCTGAGTTGCTCTCTGCTTCATTGGTAACACTGTAATCAATCAAATCACTGTGTTGTCAAAGAATAAGGCTCATGACTTTTTTCCTTTAGGGCAGGGGTCCCCAACCTTTTTTACCTGTGAGCCACATTTCACTATAAAAATACTTTTTTAGACAAGCATGAAACAAGTCCTTGGGGTGCCAAATAAGGACTGTGATTGGCTCTTTGGTAGCACCTATGTGATCTGGCAGCCTAAAGGTGGTTCTAATTGGCAGTAAACCTGTAAAACTTGCCTGCAAGCCAGGAATTCAAAATGAAGCACCTGTTTTGAGGCCATTGGGAGAAACATCCAAGGGTTGGTGAGCAATATGTTGTGCATGAGCCACAGGTTGAAGATCACTGCTTTACGGGAAAGGAACTGGTTCACAATTTATAAACACGGTATCATTTGCCTTATGTGGGCCTCTCCAGGATGAAGTCATGTAAACAGAAACCTTGAATCTCTGCACAGGAGATTTTGCTGTTACATTTACTATGTTTTGGATTTATACAAAATACCACTCACAGGCATGGCACAGTGAATGATTTCTGGCAAGTAACATTTCCCCAGGCCAGCTGAAAAAAAGGACAGTGATATTTTCCAAATGAAGTCACTTTTTCCAGTGACACTTCTCGCTGATCATTACACCCTCCTTTCAGACACAGTTTAAAGAAAAAAGATGATGACACTGCCTGTTACATATACTTTGTTCTGTCACCAATCTTCTATGTAGGCAGAATTTAAAGTACCCAAAAACTCTTTGAGAACATATTCATCAGTTTATTGTCAGAGGACTTAACAGATGTGCTTAGATCCAAAATTAGCCAGATTCCTCCAAGGATACGAAGTCTAATGACACACCATGGGGCAAATTCATGGGTGAAGTGACTAACGCTGGTGAATTTTCGTAATTTCGGGACTTCACAGATTTACTAACGGCCGCTTGAGTAAATTCGCTAGCGAAGGAGATAGACTGTAGCGCTACTTCGCACTCGAACGCCAGGCGAATTTTTGCTCTGGCGAATGGACGTAACTACGCAAATTCACCAAGATGCGGATTTTAAGGAACGTTACCTCTTGCGCCACACTTGCCTTCTCCACCTCAGACCAGGAGAAGTGCAATAGAGCAGATAGGAGTCAAAAAAATTTGAAAATTTTTCTAAGTCCCAAAAAACGCTGTCGAACTTTTCGTTTTTCAGGGTGATAGGACGCAAAAGATCGTAATTTTTTTTTAGGGTACCCAGCTTCCCCAATTTCCTAACATATGGTACATAAACTATACAGTGGGCTCATGTGTAGGGCAATATAACAACTTTATTTAATTTTATTAAGGTTCCCTGGACTTGTGTAGTGTAATGTATTTGCTGCAACATATACTTCTAATTAAACTTAAACTTACACCGTATGCAAATTAGCCAACACTAGCACAACTTTGCTTTGCTTGCTGAATTAACGCTTGCGAAGCTTCGCCATTGTTCAGCGACCTGGACGCAACTTTGCATTTTAGTGAATTAGCATTGTCCTGGCGAATTTTCGCCTGGAGAAGTGAGCAAAGCTGTCGCTGGCAAATTGCCCATATGTTTGGTTTTATATCTGCCATGGGGCAACTGCACTGGCGCAATTTAGTAACCGTGTTAGTTAACCAGCCCCGTTGTGTTTAAAGAGGTTGTTCACCTTTCAATTAACTTTGAGTATGATAGTGATATTCTGAGACAATTTGCTATTGTGTTTTTTCCCTGTTATTTAGCTTTTATTCAGCAGCTCTTCAGTTGCCGTTTTGGCAATCTGGTTGCTAGGGCCTAAATTATTATTTATTAGAAACCATGAATTGAATGAAATACTAGATTATGAATAGGAGAGGCCTGAATAGAAAGATGAGCAATAAAAAGTAGAAATAACAATACATTTGTAGCCTTAGGCTCTGCGTTTTACGTGAGTTTAAACATAGGTTTGAGCGCAAATAAATGCAGTTCCTAATTAATTCCATTATATTCTGCCTGGTTGTACTCATGAGCATTCTTAGTTGCGATTTACTCCGTTTGCGTTAAATGCGTTTGTTTAGATGAAGGATGTTGCACTTTCTTGCGCTTGACGTGCGTGTAGCTATCAATAGAACAGGGGGTTGCATTTGGAATGGAAAATATAACCACCTAGTAGCATCAAAAAAGGCAAATAATTATAGAAGATGGCAAATACTTATATTGATAAAAAAAGGGTGGTTCACCTTTAAGATAATTTTATCATGTTATAGAATGGTTAATTCTAAGCAACTTTTCAATTGGTTTTCATGATTTATTTTCTATGTTTTTTTAATTATTTGCCTTTTACTTCTAACTCTTTCCAGCTTTTAAATGGGGGTCACTGACCCCATCTAAAAACAAAGGCTCTGTAAGGCTACAAATGTATTGTTATTGCTACTTTTTGTTACTTGTCTTTTTCTTTTCAGGCTTCTCCTATTCATATTCCAAATTCTTATTCAAAACTCAAAAACCACAAATAATAAAAAATGAAAACAAATTGTCTCATACGATCACTCTCTACATCAGGGGTCCTCAACCTTTTTTTACCCGTGAGCGACATTCAAATGTAAAAAGAGATGGAGAGCAACACAAGCATAAAATAGTCCCATGGGGTGCCAAATAAGGGCTGTGATTGGCCATTTGGTTGCCCCTATGTGGACTGGAAGCCTACAAGAGGCTCTACTTGGTACTATACTTAGTTTTTATGCAATTAAAACTTGCTTCCAAGCCTGGAATTCCAAAATAAGCATCTGCTCTGAGGACACAGAGAGCAACATTCAAGGGGCTGGAGAGCAACATGTTACTCACGAGCTACTGGTTGGGGATCACTGCTCTACATCATACTAAAAGTTCATTTAAAGGTGAAAAAGCCCTTTAAATTCCTTTATCTTAAACTCTTGTGTAGATATCTGTGCCTAAAGCTCACGTGTATTTTTTGCTCACAGGTCTTCAAAAGCAAAATACATTTCAAGTCAAACTTTTTGGTGAATTTATTAGAGAACTTTTGGATACATGAACTTGGAGCAAAGAACCTGAATGAGCTGCAAATTCGTAAAAAAAAAGAAAAAATATATAAATTTGCCTTTTTAACCCATCCAAAAACCAATTCAAACCCCCTAGGGAAAGAATCCCTTTGTCCCTAATTTCAGTGGGAGCCAAAATATGATTTAATGTTTTGATACTCCTGAAAAGAAAGGTATTATCAATTATAGCCCAGCTATTCACAGAACAAGTCAATAAATAAAAACAAAAAATAAATTGTAAACCAACCTCCAACTCTGCAATTTTCTCATCAGCGGCTTTTTGTTTATTTAATAGTTGGCTATTTATTGTATCTTTTGTTTGCAGGACAAACCTGTAAAAGAAGGTAAATTGATTGCAGAATGTCAAGGAAATTGCTTAAAAAGCCACATTAAACATAAAAACTCTGCCAGGCTCAGTAATACTCACCACTAAAACTTATTTCAACAATCGCAGATCAACAAAACAAATCCTGTTGTAAAGTTACTTCATTCTCCATAAAAAGTTAGTGATTTTTTTTAGGTGGAATTTACTGCGTGCGACAAAATTCTTGTGTTGAGGATCTTGTTATGGAAAGTTTACATATCTGAATGGTTTCATAAGGAGCAGATAATGTAATGGCTTTACCATATTTAAGGAAACATTTACGGGGTATGGGACCAGTTATCTGGAAAACCCATTATCCAGAAAGACACGAATTATGGAAAGGCCGTCTTCCATAGACTCCATTTTATCCAAATCCAAATTATTAAAAATATGAGAGGCCTGATCTTCTAATTCGGACTTTTCCATCCTCAGGGTTTAATAAATTCAAACAAATTTGTGATTTCTTTAAAAGTCAGATTTTATATATAAAAAAAAAATTCTTGATTTTTGCATTCAGAGTTTAGTAAATAACCCCCATAGACTATCCATGTATAGCTTAAAGGGGTTGTTCACCTTCCAAACACTTTTTCAGTTAAATCGTTTTCAGATTGTTCCCCAGAAATAAATACTTGTTATTTATTTTTTACTGTTTTTTCAAAATCTACGTTTAAAGGTAAATGTTCCGGTCACAGTAATTCAGGTGCCACTGTAACAATTTTGTAACAATTTTGCAACATTGAGTTGATACATTTCTCAGCAGCATCTCTGGAATATTAGCAACTATTGTATCAATTCTAACAGCTGCCTTTAATGAAACTCAGGGATTCTGCTCAGCAGGTGCAGGAAGCCTTAAAGGGGTGGTTCGCCTTTAAAGGAATTGGTTCGCCTTTAAAGGAATTGGTTCGCCTTTAAAGGAATTGGTTCGCCTTTAAAGGAATTGGTTCGCCTTTAACATAACTATTAGTATGTTATAGAATGGCTAATTCTAAGCAGCTTTTCCATTGGTTTTAATGCATGGTTGCTAGGGGAATTTGGGCCATAGCAACCAGATTGCTTTAAGTGCAAACTGAAAAGCTGCTAAATAGAAAGCTAAATAACTCGTAAACCACAAATAATAAAAAATGAAAACCAATTGCAAATTGTCTCAGAATATCCCTCTCTGCATTCTACTAAAAGTTATCTCAAAAGTGAACCACCCCTTTAAGGTAACTTTTAGTATTTTATAGAATGCCCAGTTCTAATCAACTTTTCAATTGGTTTTCATTATTTATTTATTATAGGTTTTTTTTTTAAAATATTTGCCTTTTTCTTCTGACTCTTTGCAGCTTTCAAATGGGCGTCGCTGACCCCTTCTAAAAAGCAACGGCTCTGTAAGGCTACAATTGTATTGTTATTGTTACTTTTTATTACTCATCTTTCTATTCAGGCCTCTCCTATTCATATTCCAGTCTCTTATTCAAATCTATATGTCATCCCAACTGTCATTACAGCAGCTACACACAATTGTATCAGATCTCTAGACTGAAAAGGTGACAATCCAACAGGCAATCATTTATGCTAAGCTACCTTATCAACCACTAGATAGAAAAGAAAGTACCCTCTTATTAATATTATAGTTGAATGATGGGGGCTGTATGTCATTAATTTGTAATTAAAACAATCCAAGCGAATGAATGGTTGCTTTTTACAAATCCAATGCATTTCTCCAAGGAGACGCATCTGATTCTCAGCAAGTGACCAGACAGATTTTACAGGATCTTTTTCACTCAACGAGTCAGACAGCTCTTAGTATTTGTCATTGGTTCCACCTATTACATTACCTCAAGACACAGAAATAACACGTTATAACATGTTTGGAATTGCTAGACAGTTACACTCGCATCAGAAAACTACGATTGGGTTCCAAAATAAGAGACATTTTAAATAATGAATAAAATAAACTACAGATGCTCTGTGTGTACAATAATTGTGTTAATAAATTGTAATGATGTAAGTGGACTTTATTCTGCAAAGCCTTGCTCATGCATGCACAATTATTTATACAATTCACATTATTTCTTGCTTGTGAGGATTAGTAACAGTAAAAAGTGAAAATATTGTATTTACATTTAGAGTTTCTATCTAATTATCCGAACACCTACAATTTCTTTGCAACAAATGTCCCATTTACAGTCCAGAAAAGAGCAATGAATGCCATTTGACCCCGGTTTATATTCCTGAGCAAGAGCTACACCCACTGTATTCTATGCAGCTTATCTGTGATCTATGCATGAACGTTCCTTTTTGCCCTCTTCAGCTTTAACAACTGCCCCTACAACTGCCCTATAGCTTTTTTTACAGTAGTGTTTCTAAGGAAAAGAAAACAAAAGTTTTTACTAGGGCACAGTAAAAGTACATTATACATAAGGAGACATAATGTACCAGTGCATTATATTCACTTAGATATAGAAGAAATGTGCTTAAAAAAAAAGTAGTGTTTCGGTCGATTTTCTGCAAAAACCCTAATAATCCCTCCCTTCTCTTTCACTTCCTGCTCCCTGAATTCCCAGGCTGTGTAGGGGAGCCGGCGGCTCTCAGCTCACTGCACTGTAGGACAGGAACCAATCAGCAGCTAGCAGAACCTGAGAGGGAACTGAAGCCTGTCTGTGCTTGTGTGACTGCAGGGCTGTGATTGGCTGTCCCTCTCCTACTGTGCTTCTGGCAGGGACACTCCCACCCCTATTTGAAACACAGACAGGGACCAGAGAACATCTATAGGGAGCTCCAATAAAGGGGACGATTTTAAAAATAATATTAATTTTAAGCACCATATAAAAGCAACATGTATTACTCATAATTGCCTACAAAATTAGGGTTTTTTTTTTTTATTTATCCTATATGTCTCCTTTAAATGCATATGAAACACTTTTTAAATGTTGTTTGTTGTTACCCAAAAGCTGTAAAACACCAGGTCCCAAGCATTCCTGATAACAGATCCCATACCTGCTCTCTACAGTATATTTAACTTTTTTCAATTGCTTTCAATTTTTTTTTAAAAGAAAACATAGCAAATAGTGTTGATTCAGTTTGTATGTTCTGATAATGTTGCAGATCAGAATCCTCTGTTTTCCGGTCTCATTCTCTCCTTTCCATATCTCTACCTGTGCTGTTGGGGGGGGGTAGTGTAAGTTACCATATGGAATAGCACTCGCATAGATTTTGGGGGTAACTTGGGGTAGATCTGTGAGTGGGTAAAAGGATTCTGAGAATCAGTATAACAGAACCAATACTAAAGTGGTTCCAGTCCAGTGCACTTCTGTCAAATTAAGAAATGAAGTATATTTTTAGAGGGTGGTCTCACCTTGAACTGCACCTTGCATGGTACAAAAATGCTTTGGACCTCATTCAGCAACACAACCATTGCTTGTCACATGCCCAAATGGGCCAGTGAGGGGCTACTGGTGGCACCACAGGACCTTGTTATTAACCTGTTTTATCCCGCCCCTACTTTTAACTGCTTAACGTTGCATACAAATGGTGGCATGATGCATACGGACAATAACGCAGCTCAAAATACTCCAAAGAATTTTTGTGCATAGTCTATATTACATGTACATATGTGTATTTTATATACGCCATGGACAATAACGGCCATTTACAGTAGCTGAGCAGAACTGATACATTATTGGCATTACATTTTATCAGTTTAGACACTCAGCAACCTGATTTTTTTCCATTTGTAGTATTAAGAAATCTATGACCATCCCCAATAAAGGACAAGTAAACACCAAAAAAAAAACCATTTGCATGCATTAAAGCCCCCATACACGGCCGATAAAAGCTGTCGGCAGCTTATTGGCCGGTGTGTGGGGCCATCCAACGGGCTTCCCCGATCGATATCTGGCCGAAAGCGGGCTAGTTTAAACTGACAATGTCTAGCCCCATGTCAGATTTCAAAATTGAATATAAAAAAAAATCTGTTATCTGTTGGACATAAGCCAGTATTTTTTACTCAAAGGACCAAAGGTTCATGACCACCACCATAACTGTTGCTGGTCACCAGGGCTGTGGAGTCTGTACTTAAATCCTTCAGTATATGGTGCCTCTGGCTCCTCAGTTTTTAACATGTTAATGTGTTTTCTATGTTTATTGAGAGAACACAACATACATGGCATTTGATCACTGCCAAAGTTCAGCAATTATAAAGCTATATGAATATGATGAACAAATAAAGCCATATGAATATGATGAAAAACTAATGCATTTTTGGCCATTAACATTGTCCGCATGAATAAGAGTAACAATAAAAAAGGCGGCCATAGAGTATATGGCCCCTCATATGGTATCCATCTGTTTTTCCTGCAAGTCGATTGGTCAGCCTGTATATGCCCACCTTAAAACCTTTAATGATAGATAAGTTAAAGCATGACTATGAGCAGAGCTTCACTTACATTCTTCCTACTCCCTCATACATAGGCGTAGAGTCAGACAGGGTCCTAATTTCTGCACTGGTAAGATAAGAATGCTTCTTTGTCCTGTTTAGCTGTTCAATTTGTAAATCTGCAAGTTTAACCTTCTGTTGGGTATCCATAAATTTGGCTTGAAGTTCTGTGAAAGCCTGCAATACAAAAAAAAGTTTAAAACAATGTCAGCCCCACCCCCTAAAACAATTCTCATGGTAAGCTCCTCCCTGCTGCCCCAAATCTCCGGGTTAAACCCCCCTTATGCCCTAAATCTCTGGGTCAAACCCTCTCATGCCCCAAATCTCCCGGTCCGACCCCCTCATGCCCCAAATCTCCCGGTCCGACCCTTTCATGCCCCAAATCTCCCGGTCCGACCCCCTCATGCCCCAAATCTCCCGGTCCGACCCCCTCATGCCCCAAATCTCCCGGTCCGACCCCTCATGCCCCAAATCTCCCGGTCCGACCCCCTCATGCCCCAAATCTCCCGGTCCGACCCCCTCATGCCCCAAATCTCCCGGTCCGACCCCCTCATGCCCCAAATCTCCCGGTCCGACCCCCTCATGCCCCAAATCTCCCGGTCCAACCCCCTCATGCCCCAAATCTCCCAGTCCAACCCACTCATGCCCCAAATCTCCGGGTCAAACCCTCTCATGCCCTAAATCTCTGGGTCAAACCCCCTCATGCCCCAAATCTCTGGGTCAAACACCCCTTATGCCCTAAATCATTGTGGCAAACCCGCTCATGACCCAAATCTCCGGGTCTGACCCCCTCATGCCCCAAATCTCTGCCCTCATCCCCTAAATCTCCGGGTCAAGCCCCCTCATGCCCCAAATATAAGGGTGAAAGCCCCTCATGCCTCAAATATTAGGGTGAAAGCCCCCACATGCCCCATATCTCTGTTACAAACCCTCTCATGCCTTAAATCTCTGGGTCAGACCCCCTCATGCCCCAAATCTCTGTTTCAAACCCCCTCATGCCCCAAATCTAAAGGTCAAACTCCCTCATGCCCCAAATCTCCAGGTCAAAACCTCTCATGCCCCAAATATAAGGGTAAAAGCCCCCTCATGCCCCAAATCTCCGGGTCAAACCCCCTCATGCCCCAAATCTCCGGGTCAGCCCCTTCCCTTGCTTCCAATAACAGAGAGTGAACAGCCAGTATCTGTGAGTCCAGTATCCGCTAGTAGGGATAAAAGAACAACTGAATTTCCCCATATTCCTCCGGCCGAGCACATTAGCTGACTGGTCACATGTTATTTAAATCCCGTGCTCTCAGCACACGGCAGACGTTCTCTGGCCACACAATTATTATACGAATACATATTGATCTGAATGAAAGCACGGCGATGATTAAACAAACTATAAAATAAAGGCAATTATCTTTAATACCTTCTTCAGCTCGAGATCCATGGGGGTAGCCATATTACTGCCGCTGGCACATGCGCAACGTGCTCGCGAGGAAAGCATACGCAATCTAGTCGTCGGAGCAAGCAGCCTTGTGATTGGCTCTTGGTGCGTCACCGGAATTTCCAATTGGCTGCTGCTAAGGTTACGCTTGCGTAATGGGCGTCCTTGGGTAACGCTCAGCGTCTCGTTGCTGGATGGTAGTTTGAGTTGTAGTTTGGCAGCACATTTTTGGCGGTAGTGTGTTTTGCTACAGAAACTGTGAGGCGCTGTGATTGTAGAGCAAATGTAATTGCTGATTGGTTGCTATGGGCCAAGTCACTGGTGGTGATGTTTGTTTCTAATGTTAATAAATATGCCCAATTATTACTGTACATTTGCCAGACGCTGGGGGTTCAGTCAGAAGTTGGGCACTTGGGGTGGCGCCAGACAGACATAAAGCTCTGGTGGATGGGCTAGAAAATAGCATTGTATGAACTGACACAGGGATCCCAGTGAGGCTGTCAGTACATGTGTGTATAAACAGAGTATATAACAGAGCTGCCAAATCCCTCTATTTCTCCAGAGATAACACAATTGTTACCCTTTTCCCCTTGGTCCATTCACCCAACTGCATTTTCTGTGGCAGCATTCAGTGCCCTCATAGAGGAGCATTGGCCCATGAGGAGCGTTCAGCTTCAGACAACCATTTGCGCATGTGGGTGACGTCCCTTCTGGTTAGGGAAATATTTTTCAGCTGAAAACCACAATGATCCCCGGATTCTGCTTTCCTGGCCAGGCCCGGATTTGTGGCGAGGCAACAAAATCCCGGGCCTAGGGCGGCAGAATATTAGGGGAAGCACAACGTCTAGCAGTGTTGGACTGGCCCACTGGGATACCAGGAAAAGTCCCAGTGGGCCAAGGTGTCAGTGGGCCCTCATACTGCTAAACATTTGGCCTATTTCATGGCCATTCCCTGTTTCTATAAGAACAAAGGGGCTAAATAGACAGTATAATAGATGATAGTATGTAAAGAAAAGGAGAACAAATGAGTGAAGAAAGGAAGAATAATAGTACTAAGAGTGGGCCCATGGTCAAAGATTAATTGGTGGGCCCCTAGTCAAAGGTTTTTGGGTGGGCCCCTGGTGTCCCAGTCCGACACTGCCGCCAGTCACTACTCGGGGAGCCCAGCATTCAGGTGCATGCACGCTCGCACTGGAGGGGGTATGTTGGTGGGCGCTAGGAGTGTGTTGGGGCACATGAATGAGTGAGTGCCGCGACTTGCTCATTATACACATGACATCAGAAATGCATTTGTACATATGATCTCACATGGCCACTCTCACCAGGAGGGATGGTCCTAGTGCCGACAGGGGACCTTTTTTTTATTTTTTTTTAAACTACTGTGCCTTAGGCAACCTGGCTGGTCGCTGCGCCTGCTATGCATGTGAAACTGGAGCTCCCATGCACAAGTAGCCACAAACAAGCATGCATGCGCAGATTGCTGCTCAACATGCATGCACGATTTAACCTGCGCAGATGCAAAAAAAAAAAAAAAAAAAAAAAAGACGGAGAAATAGCAGACATGAGGTAGGTGACAGAAAAGGTACGTGCCTGCCGCCCCCGAGCATTGCGCCCTAATTACGTGCCTACTCTGCCTACCCCTAGTTCCAGCCCTGACCAAAATGTCACACCAACCCCAACATTATCACCCTAACATCATGTGACATTATCACCCCACTCCTTTCATGTGACACGCATACCTCCGAACATCTAAAAAATTTAAATGTTGAAAAAATTAAAGAGGGACAAAAACATCTGCCGCTCATAGCGTGGTAAACATTTTTGACAACGCCCATTTCATGGCCACACCCCCTTATTACCATTAGGGATGTAGCGAACGTCGGGAAAAAAGTTCGCGAACATATTCGCGAACTTGCGCAAAAACGCGAGCGGTTCGCGAACGGTTCGCGAACCCCATAGACTTCAATGGGAAGGCGAACTTTAACATCTAAAAAAAAAATTTCTGGCCAGAAAAATGATTTTAAAGTTGTTTAAAGGGTGCAACGACCTGGACAGTGGCATGCCAGAGGGGGATCAAGGGCAAAAATGTATCTGAAAAATAAATAAAAGCAGTCCTTACAAGGACTACTGTTATTGCAGCAGTCAGCAGATGAGATCAGAAGCAGGACAGCTGCCCACTGCAGCTACATACAGAGCACTGCAGTAGAAGGTAGATTACTAGCCAGCAAAGCTACCTAAGCTAAAATGTCCCTCAAACCCCTGCAGACTTCTGTCCCTCCAATAACAGAGCAGTATCAAAACGATTACTAGCCAGCAAACTTTCAACTGTCCCTGAAATCACTAACAGGCAGCAGCTCTCTCCCTACACTATCTCTTCAGCACACACAGGCAGAGTGAAAAAACGCTGCAGGGCTTCGGTTTTTATAGGGAAGGGGAGTGGTCCAGGGGAGAGCTTCCTGATTGGCTGCCATGTACCTGCTGGTCTGGGGTGAGAGGGCAAAAAAAAGCGCCAACAATGGCGAACCCAAAATGGCGAACGTCGCGCGACGTTCGCGAACTTCCGGCGAGCGCGAACAAGTTCGCCGGCGAACAGTTCGCGACATCTCTAATTACCATGTCCATTTTACATAATTTGGCAAGTTATGAAAGTTCAACAAATTTCTGGGAGTTTTTTAGGGTCATGTTTTATGTGTTATAACCGTTTTGCTATTGAAGGTGAACTTGCTCTTTAAAAGGCACCTGTTGGATAAAAATAGTATCCCCAACCAAAGCTGGGGGCTAATAGAGCCTGCACTTCAGTTGGGAGTAACAGTAGGTCTTTTGTAAAAAATTGCCCCCCACCAGGAGGGAGTGCGTTGGGGCACACGCATGAGCGATTGATACGACTTTCTCATAATGTGCATGACATCAAAAATGCATTTGCATATGGGATCTGACATGGCCGCTCACACCAGGAGGAAGTGCTGGCGGGGTGGGGGTAATTAAAAAAAAAAATACTGTTATCCCCCAACCGGATTGCAGGGTCAATTAGCTCACACGTTTGGCTGGGGATAATATATTTACCCGACAGGTTGCCTTTTAAGCTGTGAGTCTCAGATCTCCCAAGAGACTTGCTTATCTTAAATAGCTGCATTTGTATCTTTGCTTATCTTAAATTGTTACAAATGTATCAAAGTGCAGCTGCTCAGTGCTCTGGGCTCTCTGCCAAAAGTCTCTTTGTATCTTTTTCTGACGTCAGTGCAGGAGATCAAAGAGAGACTCTGGACTTTTCAGTAAGAAAACCAGGACAGCAGGCTGAGCTGTAAAAAAAAAAAAAAAAAGGGACTGTCCTGCTGAAAACGTGACAAACGTATGCATATGGAATTATTAGATTGATAATATGGCAGCAATCCTACCTATGGGTATGGAGGAAATCCGTCATTGATTTTTTTCCCAAATGCTAATCACATGAACCACATGGTCAGAGTGATTCCCAAGTTACCCACCTGCAAGTGCTAGGGCCACAAACTTTGTATTGTTACCCTTAAATACTGCTGAAGAGATAGCAGCTGCTTTAAATAAGTTAAACATGGGTCAAATTCATCCTGTGCCATCAAAAGGAAACTGGGACACATTTTTAAGCTGTTGGCAATTTAATTAAAGGGATTCCCTTGTGGGAAAACATTTTTTTTTTTCAGAACGCATCAGTTAGTAGTGCTGCTCCAGCAGACGTCTGCACTGAAATCTGTTTTTCAAAAGAGCAACCAGATTTTTTTTATATTTCATTTTGAAATCTGACATGGGGCTAGACATATTATCAGTTTCCCAGGTGCCCCCAGTCATGTGACTTGTGCTCTGATAATATTCAGTCACTCTTTACTGCTCTACTGCAAGTTGGAGTGATATCACCCCCCCCCCCAGCAACCTAATGATAGACCTATGGGAAGGTAACCAGATAACAGCTCTATGACACAAGATAACAACTTATCCTTGGTACATTTGAGAATAGCACTCAATAGTAAAAATCCAAGTCCCACTGTGACTCCTCCACTTACATTGAGTAGGAGAAACAATAGTTTGCCTGAAAGCAGTTCCATCATGTGCTGGCTCTTTCTAAAAGCACATGGCCAGGCAAAATGACCTGAGATGGTTGCCTGGCCAAATCCCGAACCAAATCTGGGATTCGGTGCGTCCACACTTATAACCAGGAACATGTGTATATGAGAATATACATATTTACATAAATATTTCCTTGGTCAACGGCCTATATTTCTACCCAGTTTTATTTATTTATTTGGTACACTGAAGAGTTCATTTAAGCAGACTTTATGGGGCAGATTTATTAAGGTTCAATTTGGAAATTCCAATTTTCTTATTGGATTATTGGTCAAAACTCACAAATTCGAGTTGCGCATAATCCAAACTCGAATTCAAATTCTAAATCGTAATTTACCATACATGGACCCTGGGAACAATTAGAATCAGACTATTCACCACCTTAAACCCTGTTGAGTTCATGTAGAAGTTAATGGCACATTATTCCAAAAGGACTTTTTGGTACCAATATAGATTTATGCAGCAGTTTCTATCTAAGTACAAAGTACAGGTACTGCTTTATTATTTCAAAGAAGGAGGAAATCATTTAAAACCATCAGTTATTTCCTTAAAATAGACTATGGGGAGAAGGTATTTTTGTAATTTGGAGCTTTCTGGATCTTGGGTTCCCAGAGATTCCATAGCTG
Source organism: Xenopus laevis (assembly GCF_017654675.1). NCBI lineage: Eukaryota > Metazoa > Chordata > Amphibia > Anura > Pipidae > Xenopus > Xenopus laevis. Next base: position 115,399,905 of record NC_054376.1, read on the forward strand.
TACCGGTTTATGGAATGCACACACTCAATTTATTGGATTAGCTTCACCTGTTCAGCTTCTTGCAGTCATGCAAGTTATTTTTTTTCTGTTATGTGAGTTAATCTAGCCTAGATATGCTAAGCTTACTAAATCATATTAAACAAACCCACATTTGTTAAGAGCAATATAAAAGAGTGTTTTGAGACAGACATGCTATTGGCCATGGGTCTGGTGACACGATATGTAATAATATCTCCATTGGGTAAACAAATATAAAAAAAAGCTATACATACATTACGCGTGTGTGTTTTATACTCCAGATCCACAGTAAACATTATGCTTAAAGCTTTTTAAGGAGTTCCCTGTTTAACTCAGATGTGTTACATTAATCTCACCATATTGTCGAACACAATTGTATTTTCTGAAATCATGGCAAAAACCACATGGAAAAAAACGTTTTTAGAACATTTATAATATTTAAATAAATACAATGCAGAATTATGCATTTAATACATAAATATTGTTAAAATATAAAAACAGTGGCTCAAAATTACGTCATTTTGCAACATAATTTAATTCTGTACATCCATAAATGAAATGTAATACAAAAACCTGCTTTATAAATACGAATATAAAAGTTAACCGTGGGTGATGTTTTATTACAGTTTTGCATCATTTGCACCAAATAACGTTTTTGGCCTGAGACATCCCCCACAAAATATAGGGAATAATGTACCCCCCCCCCCAGTAAATAAGGATGTTAGAAATCAGAAAGGAGTTCCATGTCCATATAAAGGCAGAAAGCCAAGGATTTCTATACAGATAACGGAACTCCAAAATGACTTCTAATATCCTCATAAGGAGGTAAATTTAAAAAAAAAATAATATACAAATTTCATTAAATCATGTGACACATGACATCACTGAGCACCAATTATAACCGATGACATCACTAAGCACCAATTAGAAGGATGTTATTTACAGGAAACTCCTGGCTCGTGTATTAGATGACAAAATTACCCAATATAACAAGTAGTGTTGTTGCCCTATGTTAGCTCTACTCAAATAATGGTACAACATGCATTAATTAACAAAGATGTATTATTATTACAGCTATCCTATATACTTAGAAATGTGCATGAGATTCAAGCATTCCGCATGTTCTACTTCCTTCCAAGTGTGTTGCAAAAATTACCAATTTTTTAAAGCTTGAAATTTCCGACATTCTTATGCTTTGGCAGATCATTAAAAAAAAAAAAAAAAAGAAGTCATAGCAGTGGTACTGTATTACAGTTCTTTGACTGTGCATTTAATGTGTATAGGGTATTTATTTCACTGAAGAATACTACAGGTTTCCCATTCCAAATGTTACTAGTACTACTTGGAAGATAATACGGCTGGGATTTCTTGCTATAGCATTTTTACTGCTGCTTTACTGTCCATTCATATTAATAGTAGAGATGCACAGAATCCGCTATTTTGGATATGGCCGATGCCCGAATCCTTCGCGAAAGATTCGGCCGAATACTGAACCCTAATTTGCATATGCAAATTAGGGGTGGGAAGGTGAAAACATTTTTTTACTTCCTTGTTTCGTGACAAAAAGTCACGCGATTTCCACGATTGCACATGCAAATTCGGCCGAATCCGAATCCTGCTGAAAAAGGCAGAATCCTGGATTCTGTGCATCCCTAATTAATAGGAAGAACTGCAGTTTGCTTTACACTGGCGATTAGCACCTGAAAATAAAGCAGAGCAGGATGATCTGCGGTACTTTCCATGGGCAGTAAATTGTAGATGGAAACAGTGTGATCGCCCGCAATCAAAACACTTTTCCTATAGAGTTAATGCTTAGTTCCTCATCTGGATACACATAAAACTATAGGAGATTGTTACATAAACGGTTTATTTATCTGTAACACTATTACTGACCTAGGGGGGACTTACAAAATGTTGGAACAGGGAACTTGAAATCAAACAAGCTTGTTTACCAATATCTGGGCAATTTTGCATAAGTGCAGCAACTTAGTAGCCACCAAACTATGAGTGGCTTTCCAGCTGCAGATAAGATAATGAAAGCAAAAATGTGATTGTTTCCTTGGGTCCACTTGCCAACTTTCTTTCTATCATAGAAAACATCCTCCACGAGTTTACCCTATTGACAGACATCAACCAAGCATGGACTGCCATGGACCACGAGACTGGCAAGGGCTTTCACTTATCCATCAACAAACAAGAGACACACCATAGCCATAGCACGATTATTGGGTGTTCTCTAGACTGTAAACTAAATTTGCCTGTTAGTCCTTTTCCCTCAGAGTAAGCAGTATTGTTTACAGTAATAAACAAGTGGTGTTTGAGCCCAATAAAATCCTCCTTGTTGACTAAATCATCAATAACATTAGCCGTTTTACACATGTACTAAAAACAGCTGATCAAATGTTCAGTAGAAGCTTTATTATTTAAGTGATGCTTCAAACCCATCATTTTTTAATTTGACCACAAACCGAATTAAATTCTGTTTGGGATTCAGCCTTTTTCAGCAGGATTCAGATTCGGCCGAATCCTTCTGCCCGGCCAAACCGAATCCTAATTTGCTCATGCAACTTAGGGGAGGAAGGGAAATCGTGTGACTTTTTGTAACAAGGGCATAAAATAGGTTTTCCCCTTCCCAGCCCTAATTTGCATATGCAAATTTGGATTCGGATTCGGTTCTGTATTCGGCCGAATCTTTCTCGAAGGATTCGGAGGTTCAGCCGAATCCAAAATAGTGGATTTGGTACATCCCTACTTTTAGGCAAATAGTCGGCCAGGTAGCACCAAATCAGTGATTTTAGGTTTTAGTGAAACACGAAGTCCTGGAAGCTACATTTGCCCAAATATCAATCCAAACCATTAACCTATTTTACAAATAAAACGGAGTGTTTTTGACCTCAAGCTAACTGTTCCTGTAATCTTCTGTTCCTTAACGCCTCTAAGTGGCAGCTCCTTTTTTGTTTAGATGCTCTATTAATACTTACTGGTTAGAAACCCGAATAAGGGCTGCGGAGCTCCCTGTGCTAAAGTCAATAATATACCCCAAAGTGTGAGGACGTTTTGAATGATAGGAACATAATCAGACTATACTTTCTTCCATTAGAAACATTTCTCTACCATTATGCTCACGTGTGTTACACAGCAACTCATCAAAATATATTAGGACTTATTCAAAGAGCCTTAGGGTAGAAGTAAACAAGCGTCTTCAACACGATTCTGGCGGATCCAACGCGATAGGCCAAAACGCAGGCTGTCAAGTTGGATGCGACAGAAAATAAGGTAAGCAATAGCAATGTTGAATTGTGTGGCATCGATCATCTGACACGACTGTCGGATGCAGACGTTGCATGCTACGTCGAGTTATGTCGGATGAACGCTGCGACAAGATCAGACATTTGTATTTCTTACCTTATTTTCCGTCGCATCCGACTCTGACACCTGCGTTTTGGCGCAGTGTGTCGGATCCGCCAGAATCACGTTGAAGACGCTCGTTTAGTTCTACCCTTACTCTAATTGTATGCTCAGAAGTCCTTACATTCATAACCCACTATAGGTAAACAATAGGAAAATAGATGCAGTTTTAAATCCTTCTTTTCAATAGAAACCTAATGTGGAAATCCTACAGCAACATCTAAATGAATGGAACAAATGTCAGTCACTCAAGAGAAATACCAGGGATACAAGTGTGAAAAGGTATTGCTTTCCTGTGTCATTTGCGAACAAGAGTGAAATACCCTCATTGTGTTCCACTATGCACCGGAAATTCATTAGAACTACAAGCCAAGGGCCTAATACCTACAGCCTTGTCATTGAAAGGTCTAAACTGAAATTTATTAGCTGCAGTTATACCTGGAAAAGTGCCTTAAATGAAGGTTCTTCTATTTGCCAGGTAGAATATTTTAAGGCATTATGTTACTCTGCTGTAAGTGGGGTCATAAATGAAAAAAAAGTTACTGTAGAAGTTAAAACCCAATGTCCTTATAGATGCATCTATTGTTTCAGGTCAAAGGGTTGTAATAAATGATTGCATCGGTTATTAAAATGTCAAGTGAATTCAGAATTCAAATTTCAGTCATCTCAGGCAGTGTTTTACGTGTTGTATCAGGTCACAAAGTGGACGCAATCCAGGAGAAGATTTTACATTAACAGAAGAAAAAAAAAGATAAACAAAAAAAAAAAAATCAACCCGTAACTTTTCTATTCCAAATGTGATGTCATGTCAGTTTTGAAGACAAGGAATCATATCTATGCAGTATTTCCAAGTTTTAGTTTCTCCTCATTTTCCACATTATAAGCTCCTCTTTTATGGTACCTAAAAACAATAAAAGTTGTTGTTAGTATAAAAAAACAACACATATTACACTCATACGTAATTGATGTAATCATTTATAACCATCTACTCAAATATACTTAGATACAGGACACAATATTAAAACTATGAAAACACTTAATAAGCCAAAACAAAATTAACTAGGCACCATGTAAACAAACACCCATTTAAAAGAACAACACCACCAAAAAATTAAAGCCTTTTAGGGGAATGACAATTTACTGCACTGTTGCCCTGCACGGGTAGAACCCTTCTGTTTGGTTCAGGAACACTACTATAGTTTATATAAACAAACTTCTGAGTAGTCATGGGGGCAGCCATTCAAGCACAGGATGTATAGTAAATAAGTTCTGAAGAATCCCATTGTATACTATAGAGCTTATCTGTTATCAGCAGTGTCACCTGTGCACTTTCTCCTTTTTCCACTTTGAATGGCTGCCCCCATGGCTACACAGCATCTTCTTTATATAACTATAGTAGAGTTTCTGAAGCAAACACACCACCTGTACCAATGCAGTGCAACTGATAAATTACACTGTAGTTTTTAACATTAATACGCTTTAATCTTTTGTTGTTGCTGTTCCTTTAAGTACAGATAAACCTTTTTACACAAAGAGCATTTAGTTTTAGTCACATTATAAAAATGGATTCTGAATGTCACTGCTTAATAAACATTACTGAAAACATTTAGCATAGGACTCAATCAGTTCTGAATACTTTTGCCCTGTATTGAGGTCAAAACATACTTTTGGTGTCTATGTATAACGTTATGTAGAATAATCTATGCTGGAAATTGTTTATAATATATGGTTCATTAATAAAGCCTTGTGTCTCTTTATGCTATTCTCTTTTCTCCTGAACTCAGCTTAAAGGAGAACCAAACCCTAGCTAAAAAAGAAACCCCTACCCTACATAGACCCCCCTCCCTGCTCACCTCCAGCCTAGGTGGTACCTTTGGTGAAGGCCCCCAACTCTTTACTTACCCCCTCAGTGCAGATTCAGTGCATCAAAGTTCACGGGCGCCATCTTCTTTTCTTTGGTAATCTTCGGTACTTCCAGCACTTCAGCAATTTCCATGACTTTCGGCACATATACAGTTGTCTCGAAACAGAACATTGCTCCAACTGCGCATGCGCTGTTACGCCTCCTTATTCCCTAAGATTGTTGAAGAGACGAAGATGGCACCCATGAACTCCGTTGCCCTGAATCTGCACTGAGGGGTAAGTAAAGAGTTAGGGGCATTTACCAAAGGTACCACCTAGGCTTGGGGGGGAGTCTTTGTAGGGTAGGGTTTTTATATTAGCAAGGGTTTGGTTCTCCTTTAACCATTAAAGTGCTTAACCCCACCAGAACTTTTTATCAATGTTGTGCCTGTGTAACCCTGCATTCTGCATTGCATACATGTACTATTTGCAGATGTCAATGTTACTGATGATGTGTCAGAGGGAAAATGGACCCTGGGTAGAGTCCTGCGCGTAACCAATTTGTTAAACCCGAACCACAACCCACATACTTACCCGCTACCCAACCCGCAAATACCTTATCCGCTGACCATCAAGAAACAGGAAGTGCTGTCATAGTAAACCAGAAGTGATATCATTGGAAGTTGGCGTGATCAGAAAAAAAGGAGCAAAACTCAATATTGAGAAGACCCACAAACCCGGAGAACCACCGACCCGCGACTATACCCGCTCCCCAAACTTCTACTGGCAACACGCAGGGTACCGCAGGTTTTTGCGGGTACCCGACCCCCTGCAGGACTCTACCACGGGGTGAAAGCTGCTATTTGTTTAAGGAAAATGTAAAAGTGCTGGCAAATGGAGAGGGTATATGGAGTACAAATGATGTGGCCTGGGTGGGTAAGATATGCCCAACTTATATACATGATAGGAAAATGTAGGTTTTACATGTCCTTTTAGGCTTGTGGTGCAGTAGTAAGTTCATGTTTATATTTAGTATACAAAATACAGAATTTCTAGCCTTATTCTATTTTAGATTTAACATGCCCTTTAATGGGCCTGAACTGACACAGGCACATGTAAGCCTAACTTCGACGCTTACGTGTGTCTGTGTCAGTATGGGGCCATTTAAATTTACATTGTGCATTCCTTCCTGCTCTCCTTTGCAGCTGAGCGAAAATAGTTCATCCACACTTAAAGGGGTTGTTCACCTTTGAGTTAACTTTTAGTATGATGTAGGGAGCAATATTCTGAGACAATTTGCAATTGGTTTTCATTTTTTATTTATTTTTTTATTTGTGGTTTTTGGGTTATTTAGCTTTTTATTCAACAGCTCTTCAGTTTGCCGTGTCAGCAATCTGGTTGCTAAGGTCCAAATTACCCTAGCAACCATGCATTGATTTGAATGAGAATATGGAATATTAATGGGGGAGGGTCGGAACAGAAAGATGAGTAATAAAAAGTAGCAATAACAATAAATGTGTAGCTTTAGAGAGAATTTGTTTTTTAGATGGAGTCAGTGACCCCCTTTTGAAAGCTAGAAAGATGTAGGAGAAGGCAAATAAACTATAAAAAATAAATAATTAAGACCAATTAAACATTTGCTTAGAATTGGCCATTCTAGAACATACTAGAGGTTAACCTGAAGGTGAACCACCCCTTTAAAGAGTTACAATTAGCCAAAAATACTGTATAGTTGCATCAAAGAAATGAAATCTGAACTTACCTTAAAATTAGCAAAGATGAAATAATAATTAAACAAACTGATGAGAGAACAACTGCTACTACTGCCAAGACTGTGGTCTGATCATATGGATTTAAAGGCTTTTCCAGTGGAAGGGTAAGTGCGTGACACCTCTCACCATCATAATCTGCTTGACATCTAAAAAAGCAAATGACGGCATTATCAGAGACACATATTAACACTGGAAGAGGAACATGCTGGCATACAATTTAAACAGTGACAGCAGCACAGAGCATGTGCAGTGAATCAGCAGAAAAGAAGATAGGGAGCTACTGGGGCATCTTTTGAGACACTGATCTTTACTGCTAAAGGGCTGTGGTTGCCTTGGGCTGGTACAGAAGCCCAAAACATAATGTACAACATTTCTAGTTACTTTAGTTAAGCTTTAGTTCTCCTTTAAGAGTTTCTGGGTTGCTGACCATTTGTACCTGCCGCCTTCGCCAAAAAAGGAGTAGGTAGAATTCCAGAACAGCCGTTAGGATATTAATGCTCACAATCCAGTCAGTGTCATAGCAATGTGTTGTTTTACTGTAAATCCAACAACTTGTTTAACATATGTCTTACAGGACCTTGGCAGACAGAATGAAACTAAATTTTTAGAAGGATATAACTGAGAAGAAATACCCCAGCTATATGTCCTCATTAGGTTTTAGCTATTAGTTCGCATGTTCAGCACCTTAAACATAATGCATGAAACAAACTGAGCAGTGACAATTATTTCCTCTGTTAAAGAAGTTAAAATAAAAATAGCACATACACACAGGATGGTGCCTTAACTGCTTTGATGTATCGACATTCTCCATGAATGCAATAGTCTTTGTACTTTTTTTTACAAGGATCTCTTTTCCTTCCTTTTCCTTTCTTGCCTCTTGAGTTTTGACTTTTATTTTGTCGATCGGTGCTCAGTGGCTTCGAGGGCGACACTGCTAAAAAAAAGCAAAAAGAAGAAATACACAGCATATAGTTATGCATAGTTCTCATATTGCAATGCATCAACGAAAACTTAAATTAATATTGTGTACAGTCCAATAATAACTACCTTTCTAAGTTCTTTCTGCATCCATAAAGCTATGTACAAAACAGAAGATACCCAGTTTAAATAAAGTGTTACTCTGAGCAAAACAACGGAGTGACATTCCATGTACCTCTGTCTATTCACACAAGACCAAACATTTATTAAAACAAACTCTTAAGGTTTTTGCTTTTAAAACAGTTATCTAAGTTGTTGGTCATAAAAGGTCATTTTAGACTGCAGGTGAGAAAAAAAAAATTCTCTTCAAGGTTAGTTTAAAATAGAACAATGAATTGGATAGCATATTACTTATATGTAGTGGAAATTATGAAATAATGCCAACTACACTACTACTGGTTTCTATGAACGTTTTACACAGCTAATAAACATAGTGCTTTATTGTCAGAGCTTAACAAGACAACAAAGTACCAGAGAATACACGTTACCAAATGTTAGGCACCCCACAGGCATTGCAATAGCATACCCAATACCCCAGGCAGTGCTCCAGTTAGAGGAAAAATGCAACAGTGGGGGTATTTCTGCAAAAATTATTTGATGCAATCTTTCTTCATCTTCGCTCTTCTTTGCTCCAGGCATGGACATGCACACTAGAGCGAAAACAAATGGCTTTTCCCTTCTACGTTCGGTCTTCACTCTACTGTGCATGCTCCTGCCCCGAATGAAAAGAAGACGGAAGAATCACAACAAGATGGCAACAAGAATCTATTGTAATCACTGGCGGTGTCTAACATTAGCACCCCCAGTGTTTTAAACTTAAGTTGTCCTTTAACATGCAGCTATCAATCATTTCCCCACAATTAGGATTCTAGATTCCCATTTTTCTGAATTAAAATGTATTTTCAGCTAGTGTGTAGTCAGTGGGAGAGGGGATTGCCCACAGCCACATGTCGTCCTTAATGCAACTGTTGCTATACTATCAATGTGCATCTACATAACCATAAAAATTAGATAAACTGCAAAAAAACTATTCTGATCAATCAAACCACCACTTATTCCCAGGCTAACGCTAATGTTATTTTCCATCCAAGGAAAGTTGCAAACGTCCTTTGCCCTCAGATTTGTGTCTGCAGTCAGATTATATTTTAATGCTGGAAGAACAATTGAGACTGCATTTTTTTTATATTCTTCTCCAGGTCCACTTTATGAATCTTCTAGTCTGTAATTCAAATTACTGTCTGGTTTCTGGGACCAAAAATTTCACAATAACAATAAATGACCGACTTTCGGCCAGATCACGATTGGGGAAGCCCGTCGGGGGGCCCCATACACGGGCCAATAAGCTGCTCGGTCTGTCGGCAGCTTTTATCGGCCCGTGTATGGCCACCTTTAGTCTTGCCTCATGGCAGAAATTCTCTTTGACTAAAGTACTTATTGCCCATCCCCTAAATGTGTAGGGACTCTACTAATGTGTTCAACAACCATTTAAAGGGGTATAAATGCATAAAGCTAAATGCATAAAGTGTGGTTCCAACAAGTGGATTTACATTGTTCATGCCTTTTGTGGTTTAGACCATGGCTAAGCGCCTAGGGATGCACTGAATACACTATATAGGATTTGGCCGAATCCTATGCGAAAGATTCAGCCAACTACTAAACCGAATCCTAATTTGCATATGCAGTTTACTTCCTTGTTTTGTGATGAAAAGTCACATGATTTCCCTTCCCACCCCTAATTTGCATATTCAAATTAGAATTTGGTTTGGCCAGGCACAAGGATTTGGCCAAATACAAATCCTGCTGAAAAAGGCAGAATCTTAGCTAAATCCCGAACTGAAACCTGGATTTGGTGCATCTCTATAAGCTCCAAAGGGCAGGGTCCTCCTTCCATCTAAGTCAGGGATCCCCAATCTTTAGAACCCGTGAGCAACATTCAGAAGTAAAAGGAGTTGGGCAGCAACACTAGAATGAAAAATATGTTCCTGGGGTGCCAAATAAGGGCTGTGATTGGCCATTTAGTAGCCCCTATGTGGATTGTCAACCTAAATTGAGGCTCTGTTTCACAGTACCCCTGGTTATTATACAACCAAGACTTGTCACCAAGCCTGGAATTGAAAAATAAGATCCTGCTTTGAGGCCACAGAGCAACATCCAAGGGGTTGGAGAGCAACATGTTACTCATAAGCTACTGGTTGGGGATCACTGATCTTAGTCTATTAACATGCGGTACTTTATCTTTGCCTACGGCTTTCAAGATGAAGAATAGTTGGAAGATGAGGCGCAAGAGCAGATGTTGCCCCTTGAGTTGTATCCCCCATCTTATATTAAGGATTGCAGCATTTCTGCATTGCCAGGGTCCTGTTTTCCAACAACTCCTGCCATGAACACCCTTGACAGTGCAGAATAGGATTGCACAGAGCACACATGCACGCATACAAGGATTCACACACACATTTGTAGCACTACTGATTTTAGGCTAAATCCATTTCATTAGAAATCCCATAAACCAATATCATTGAAAAAATTGCTTGTAGAACATCTCAGACAAGTGTTGCCGTCCCTTGTCACTGCTGAACAAAAATGAAATCGTTCTACAAATGGATTTACATTCTGCATTTCCCCAGCTGTGCATCATTTCGTAGAAAAGGAAAATAATCCAGGTTTTCCAAGAACCTGGGTAGCCCGATGCTGTGGTGCTGGGGATAAAATATAAAACCGTGCATCTAGCCTTAGTTTACAAGCATGCGGTGCTTTCCATCCTTATATCCGATACAAAATAATATTTATTTTCATGGTTATTTGACCTTCTTTCTCCTCTGCTTAAAATCCAAATAACCAAAGGCTACATAATAGATTTAAAAACAATGTAACCTATTTGAGCAATGTGGGAATAAAGTATGCAAGGTACCAGTTTGTCAGACGTTCCTATTCTTCTATAGAAGACCTTTAAATATATTGCATACTTTAGATTTTAAAATGAATATGTTAACCATGAAAAGAAGATTTCATGCTTCTTACACATACTAGTCAAAGACTTTCCAAACCTATATGATAATATAAGATGATGCTACAAGGCAGATTATTAAATTCTGATGCTAATTGCACTGGTTTCTGTGCTACCATGTAGTAATTATCTGCATTAATTACTAATCAGCCTTATATTGTGACATTTCTATTCTATGTGTACTGTATATTGTGAGTGAGTCCCTAAGCTCAGTAAGTGACAGCAGCACAGAGCATGTGCAGTGAATCAGCAGAAAAGAAGATGGGGAGCTACTGGGGCATCTTTGGAGACACAGATCTTTTCTGCTAAAGGGCTGTGGTTGCCTTGGGCTGGTACAGAAGCACAAAACATCATGTACAACATTTCTAGCTACTTCTTAAATTTAGCTTTACTTCTCCCGTACGGGAGATAAAATTTGAATACCGCAACTTTTTCTGATTTGATGCCCGCATACTGCCATTTTTTCGGATTCGATGCCCAAATACTATGACTTTTCCAGACTTGAATCCCAAATACCGCAACTTTTTCAGATTTGACACCCAAATACTGCAACTTTTTTGGAAACCCATCGCAAATCGGCATATCTTCAGGACATCTGCCATTGACTTCAACATGAACTCGGCAGGTCTGAGTTAGAGTACTTTTTTTATTCGGACTTTTCATACCATCTGGGTTTAATAAATCAAGAATCATGTTTGTTTTTTTCCCCATTAAAAAAAAATTGTTTTTCCCCTTTAAAAGTACAATCAGAAAAAACTGGACTTTAATAAATAACCCCTCAGTGTTTGTAAGTGCAACTGAAATAGGTACTTGGATATGACTTTCCATCTTCTACCTCCTACCTCTGACAGTTGAAATTAGGCAGCAGAAGTCAGGTCTCAAGGTCTATTAACCAGCTGCCTTCAGTTACACAATATTTGTACGTGTTGCAAAAAACCCCCCAAAAAAAAAGCCTTGCGATTATAAAACACCAATCAAAAACTGGGTTCACGGTCTCACTTTGCACAGACAAAATTCACAATTTAGCTGCAGTCTTTGAGCATATCATTATCAGGGGGCATCTTAGTGGACTAGCAATGTGTTTATTAGCTTTCAATCTGCTCGGCAGGAAGTAACAGGAACAGTCATCACTACAGGGTCAGTATTTCATTGAGCTTAAAGATCTCTCCAAGGTCCAATACAAACTTGAATTTTAACATATGTCCTGACCAGCAAGATGTAAAGAAACACAAATAGGGCCAGTTCTATATAAATTGCCCCAGACCTCAAAGTACAAGCCCTCTTTACACTCCAACAACATAAAGGCAAGTTAATTGGCTTCTGATTAAACCAACCCTGCTCAAGGGGAATGTGTTAGGAACCTTACATTGAAAGCTCCACCATGACAGAGATTAACATACCTCCCAACTGTCCCTTTTTCGGAGGGACAGTCCCTTATTTGACAGCTCAACCTGCAGTCCCTCATTTGTACTGGAAAGTCTCTATTTTCTCTGCACTGAACAGCCAGAAAAAAAAAAAACAAAGTCTCACTTAATTGGCTTTTGGCAGAGAGCCCAGAACAGCTAACAGGTGCAAATAAGATACTTTGTAACAATTTTGAGACACACAAAAAACAGTTTAGATAAGGAGAAATATTTTCAAACTTTCAAAACCTGCCAAATTTTGTAAAATGTAGTGTCAGACTGGAACACCAGGGGCCCACCCAAAAACTTTAGACCAGGGGCCCATTTCCTCACTCAACCTCTATTCTCCTAGTTTCTTTTCTTTACATACTATAATCCATTATTCCAACTATCTAGCCTCTTTTTCTTATAGAATAGGGAATGACCATGAAATAGGCCAAATGTTTAGCAGCATGAGGGCCCACTGACAATTTGGCCCACCGGGACTTTTCCTGGTATCCTGGTGGGCCAGTCCGACACTGGTAAAATGAACATGGTAATCAGGGGGTGTGGCCACAGAAAGGGCGTGGTCAAAAAATTTGCTGCGCTACGTGCAAAATAATTTTTTGTCCCTCTTTTTACTTCCAAAATGTTGGGAGGAATGGATTAATGTGATGCCGATATGTAAATGCCAGATAACAGTAACACATGGCAGGATAAATGCAGAGGCAATTTCATGTAAAATACCTTCCAGACGACATTGCAGGATACATGTAATTTCATATGCAATACTAAAGAAAAACATAACACAACATATATACAGTGTCAAATTTCATATACCCCAAAACACATGCCAAGACAAATACAGTGCCAACTCCATATACAATGCACCCAAAACACCTGGTACAGGTACGGGACCGGTTATCCAGAATGCTCAAGACCTGGGGGTTTTCCGGATAATAGATCTTTCTGTAATTTGGATCTTCATACCTTAAAGGGATTCACCTTCAAACACCTAGTTGTTTTCAGCTATATTACCAGCACTAAATTCTTTTTCCAATTACTTTCTATTTTCAATGTGTGACAGGTTTTCTAATATTGAAGTGTAAAGTGTCATTTTTCATTTTCTAAGGCAGCTCTGGGAGGGAGTCTCCGACCCTGCAAACTGTTCTAAATTGATACATTTAGTTTATACATTTCTTATCTTTGTCCCTGCTGAGCAATAAAAGGGTTAGCCGCGAATATGAGAATAACAGCAACAATTTATTTATCCAGTAAAGTAGCCATACGCATTCAACCATCACCATTCAGATTATCAATAGATTTATGGAATAGGTTTCTGCATACAAAAAGATGTGATAAGCATTAAGAGTGCTTTACAAAAATGATAAAAAGGATAGTAAAGAGTCAGTGATGGAACTAGGTGGGGGCGGGCCCTGGTGCGGGCCGTGCTCAGGACCTTTGGTTTTCTTCTTCTGAGGAAGTGCCGTTTTTGGCACAAAACGCGTTAGTTTGCACCCCACTGCTGTAATTTAATTATGAACAAATTGTTGCGATCAACTTTATTGGCTAAACATTTTCATATCCACGGTCATCGGGTGGCACAATTATGATGGCACATCTTAGAAAAAGTAAGTGTAAAGATCCCCATAGACGCGACGATTCTTCTTGCCGAACGACCGATTTTAGGGAAGTCCGACCAATCCTTCGAAATTATCGTGCGGTTAGTGGGATTCGAACGATCGTACATCTTACGATTTTTCGGCCGACATCTGTCAGGAAATTGATCGGCCAGGTCAAAAAATCTTTGTCGGTCCCAGTGCAATCTATCTATGTTTGCAGGGCCAAGCAGGCAGCTCCATTTGTTTTCCTGGCAAATTGGTCTTTTTAGTTGATGGTAAATTCATACGATCGTTCAGAGAAAATCGTGTTTTCACAATGAGGATCTGATCTTTTAAAAATCTCAACATCTATGGCCAGCTTTAGTCAGGGGCAGGACAAAAAAACGTATGCTACTCCAAAGAGAATGCTACTGGATTTGGTTACTCCAATCCAGGAGCCCAAAAGGTCTTAACAAGGAATATAACTTGTCCTGCTTTGTTTAAACTTTTTGTAAATATATTTGTGAACAAGCCTGCTATGAATAATCTTGTTCCTTTCATGTTTTTTACAGATAAGAAAATTCTTGGAGTATTCTCCAGGGACAGGTAATTTATCTTATCTGTATTAGGGCAAGTTTGTGGTTACAAAATTGTTACCTTTTAATGTTTTTATCTTTTTAGTATAATAGGCTGTTGCCTAACTACTTTGTATCTATTTTATCTCTATTACAGACACATGGTTTATTTTAGCACTCTGAAGGGATTGAACGCCCTGGCACAATTGGGACTTTTCACAGAATTTTTGCTGGTTTAAATAACATTTTCTCATGAAATATTTTCTGATTGTTTTTAAGGTTTTTTTAAAAAAAAAAAAAAACTTTTTTTCTCACATACTATGTTGATTGGTCGAGAGCCTTGCCTTTCAAAATGAATGTTGGTAATTTTGTATGCCAATTAATTTAATTGGTCACTCTTTATATTGTCTGCACTGTGGTCAGTATGTATGCTTGATGAAGGGGTTCGCCCCGAAACGTTGCATGTTCGCACAAGAAATAAAAAGCAAGGGGGAACCCTGCATTTCACTTGCCTTGAGTGCCAGCGTTTTTCTATTTGATTTATACATTGGGGGTTGCCGTACTCTCTACGCTGTGCACCAGGCATTCTCTATTAAGATACCAGAGTGTGCTCTGCTTCACTTTGTTCCTGTTAAATAATACCTCAGAACACATAGCAGGATAACTGTAAAGTGACAGTTTCAGGTATAATACCCCAGAACACATGGCAGAATAGCCTTATACTGGTGACTGTCATTGTATGTTATCCTGCAACATGTTCTGGGGTATTGTACCTGAAACTGTCACTGTATTATGCCAGAACATGTTTCAGGATAGCTGTACTGTGACAGTTTCAGGTATAGTACCCCAGAACATGTTGCAGGATAACGGTACTGTGACAGTCACCTGTATAAGGCTATCCTGCCATGTGTTCTGGGGTATTACCTCAGAACACATGCAGTGGGCAGTAAGTAGACAGTTTCATTTATAATACACATGGCAACTTAAACTTGTAGTAAAAGTTTCCAGTATAATATTCCAGAACATGTTGCACAATAACTATACAGTGATAGTTTCAGGTAGGGATGCACCGAAATCAGGATTCGGTTCGGGATTCAGGCAGGATTTGGCCAAATCCTTCTGCACGGCCGAACCGAATCCTAATTTACATATGCAAATTAGGGGCTGGGAGGGAAATTTGTGACTTTTTGTCAGAAAACAAGGAAGTAAAAAATGTTTTCCCCTTCACACCCCTAATTTGCATATGCAAATTAGGGTTCAGATTAGGTTCAGTATTCGGCCGAATCTTTCGCAAAGGATTCTGGGGTTCGTCCGAATCCAAAATATTGGATTCGGTGCATCCCTAGTTTCAGGTATAACACCCCTGAATAAATGGAAGGATAACTGTACAGTGTCGGTTTTGCGTATATTATTCCAGAACACATAGCAGGATAACTGTAAAGTGACAGTTTCAGGTATAATACCTCAGAACACATGGCAGGGTAGCCTTATACTGGTGACTGGCACTGTATGTTATCCTGCAACATGTTCTGAGGTACTATACCTGAAACTTGTCACTGTACATTATCCTGCAACATGTTCTGGGGTATTATACCTGAAACTGTCACTGTATTATGCCAGAACATGTTTCAGGATAGCTGTACAGTGACAGTTTCAGGTATAAGGATTCGGGCAGAATTCAGCCTTTTTCAGCAGGATTCGGCCGAATCCTTCTGCCCGGCCGAACCAAATCCTAATTTACATATGCAAGTTAGGTGCGGAAGGGAAATTGTGTGACTTTTTGTCAGAAAACAAGGAAGTAAAAAATGTTTTCTCCTTCGCACCGCTAATTTGCATATGCAAATTAGGGTTCGGATTCGGACGAATCTTTCGCAAAGGATTCTGGGGTTCAGCCAAATCCAAAATATTGGATTCGGTGCATCCCTAGTTTCAGGTATAAAACCCCTGAATAAATGGTAGGATAACTGTACATTGTCTGTTTTGCATATATTACTCCAGAACACATAGCAGGATAACCTCAGGTATAGTACCTCAGAACATGTTGCAGGATAACTTACAGTGACCGTAACCCGTATAAAGCTATCCTGCCATGTGTTCTGAGAAATTACCTCAGAACACATGGCAGGATAACTGGACAGAGACAGTTTCAGATAAAATACCCCATAACACATGGAAGTTTAAACTTGTAGTAAAGGTTTCCAGTATAATATCCCAGAACATGTTGCACAATAACCATACAGTGCGAGTTACGGGTACACTACCCCAGAATAAATGGTAGGATAACCGTACAGTGACAGTTTCAGGTATAATCCCTCAGAACTAGGGATGCACCGAATCCACTTTTTTGGATTCGGCCGAACCCCCGAATCCTTCTTGAAAGATTCGGCCGAATACCGAACCGAATCCGAACCCTAATTTGCATATGCAAATTAGGGGTGGTAAGGGGAAAACATTTTTTACTTCCTTGTTTTCTGACAAAAAGTCATGCAATTTCCCTCCCGCCCCTAATTTGCATATGCAAATTAGGATTCGGATTCGGTTCGGCTGGGCAGAAGGATTCGGCCGAATCCCGAACCGAATCCTGGATTCGGTGCATCCCTACTCAGAACACATAGCAGGATAACTGTACAGTGACAGTTTCAGGTATGATACCCCAGAACACATGGCAGGTTAAACTTGCAGTAAAGGTTTCCAGTATAATATTCCAGAACATGTTGCACAATAACTATACAGTGATAGTTTCAGGTATAACACCCCAGAACACATGACAGGATAACTGTACAGTGACAGTTTCAGGTAATACCCCAGAACACATGACAGGATAGCTGTAAACTGACAGTTTCAAATATAATCCCTCAGAATAAATGGTAGGATAACTGTACAGTGTTGGTTTTGGGTATATTACTGCAGAACAAGTGGCAGGATAACTGTACGGTGCCAGTATGAGGTATAATACCCCAGAGAACATGACTAATACATGTTATTGCGCCTGTGCCATTTATCATACCCCAGAATTCAGCATTTGATGTACAACACCTCCAGCCTGTCTCTTGTAGTAGGGAATGACTTGCAGCTGGTCTGGGGGAGGCTTTTATTGACATGAGATTTGGGGGAGGCTTTTATTGACATGAGGCGGTGTCAGCAGCAGGAGACATCACACTTACCCCTCGGCGAGGCAACGATGTGGTTTGGTGCAGTGAACACCCTCTTATCCTCGTACTGGAAACTTTCCTGAGCCGCGGCAAAGTCACTCGTGGCGTCTTTACTGAAAACTTCATTGTGACGCGCTCCAATCACCGCCCCGTACACAAACACACAGGAGACTGCAAAACAAAGCGACAGCCCGTTACACACGTATAAGTGACGCCACCTGCCCGGAATAAACGTGCGAGCGCCACGGGAGCAGCCATTTATACGATGGGACAAACTAAAAATAGGGGAGTCATTGAGCCTTGGGGTTGAACGCAAAGTGCAGAGAGAGAGGAGAAGACTATGGCTTTACCTTGCAGGAGAAGCAGCAGAGCGACTTTCATGAAGTCCATGTTGAGTTATGAGAAGTGCAGTGACTGAGAGAGACAGGCAGGAGAGCTCGGACGGGTCCATGCAGCTGAGAGGAGGGGGGTCGGGTCACACACTGAATGGACGCGCGATGGGACTGGCTGCGGGGAAGCTCAGCGGGGCGTGGCTTAAAATATGGGCGGCCACTCCCATCCTTGACTAATAATTTAGTCACTGCACCAGCATCACGGTGTATAGGCTTTAAAGCCGCCGCCGCTGGGGGTAGAACCAAGAAACGCGATCCTTAAAATAACTTTTCCACGCGGTATTGTTTCATGACAGTGACGTGAGGAAACTTTCACTACCAACACAACCGGACTGTGCCCATATTATCCGAGACATACAATAAACACTTATTTCTCCCCTTGACTGCGCATTTAATAGAAATATCATTTTGAAATATAATTCTGAGGAAAACAGATGTGGCTTGGGGGCCATTTTGGGGCCTGGATCCCTGGTTGTGGTGTCTGGAAGTCAGGGTGGCCAGGTCTAATTTTCAAAACCAGCCAAAGTCAACTAAAAAACAAGCCCAAAAACTAGCCAAGAGGCACTTCAAGGTAGCCCAAAAATAGCACCATATGTGCAGTGAAAAAAGTCAAAAAAGAATTGAATATATGTGAATATAAATTTTCAAATTTTCACTGTTTCGCAAGTTTGTCCATAAAGTAAAATGGAACAGATTCGCCCGTCACTAGGGTTGCCACCTGGCCCGTAAAAGTGATGGTTGATCTCAATGTTATTAATAGGGAAAAAAGATAAATATATAGGAAGGCCGGTATTTTTTTCCAGAAAAGGTGACAACTCTACCCGTCACCAGGGGCGTAACTACAGAGGGGGGACCATGGGGTAAAGGGGTCCTATAAGCAGGGCCGCGCCGCACGGGCGCCCTAGGCAAGCCGGGCCAACACAGCGCCGGCTCAGTGCGAGTGCGTCTCTGCATAAAACATGCTAAAAGTTAATTCAAAGGTGAACTACCCCGTTAAATTATATAATACCAGGTTATTTTTCCTGCCTGAGTCTCTCCCTGCTCACTCATAGCTCTGGGCTCAGATTACAGCAGGGAGAGGAGGGGGGAAAGGGAGGGGGAGAGGAAGAGAAGAGCAAACTGAGCATGCTCAAGCCCAGGGCAAGGAGGTTTAAGCTGAAAACAGGAAGTCTGATACAGAAGCCCATGTGTACACAATAGAAGGAAAGAAATGCTGTGTTTCTTTTGACAGGGGACTCAGAGCAGCATTACTTTGAGGGTTTATTTATAGCCCTTTCTGATAAAGCTTAATTAGTTTTAGTCTTTCCTTCTCCTTTAAGAGTGTGATAGTACCTTCTTTCACAACCTGGAATGCCACTAGTAATATGTTTTACTTGCCGCAATCCAAACATCAGACAAGGGGAAGGCAATTTCAGGAGAAGTTAAATATAGAATACAATCCAATTAGGATTTCATAATTATACATAGAGATCGAATTGCTAATTTCCATCCATAAACCATTCTACACTACCTTCTATTCTATTGGTTGTATAATGTCCGATATCTTCATCTGTATGAGTGTGAGTGAATATAGTATACACAATAATATCCTATAAATTATATATAGTGAATAAAGTACCCTCTTTTGTAAAATATAAGGATATTACAAGTCACAGAGGAGTTCCATGACCATATAAAAGCATGAGGCTGAAGGCCGAGTGCTTTTATACTGGTCATGGAATTCCAAGGTTATTTCTAATATCCTCATATTTTCCAACAAGGGGTACTTTATTTATTATAATACACAAGTTTAAGTGAGTCATGTGACAAAAATGACATCACTACTCACTGTTTATAACTGGTGACTTTTGTCACTAAACTCACCGTTTACAAGGATATAATTTACAAGATATTCATGGCTTTTGTGTATTATAATAATAAAAGGTTGACCTTGATGGAGGTGTGTCTTTTTTAATCCTAACTTACTGTTTAATGGGCTTCCAAGTAATTTAGGCAAGAAAATGCTGGTAACCTTGTTCAGCATACAATGAATAAGGTTTGTGCTTAACATACTTTTTGCCTGTTGTTGGGGTTCCAAACACTTTTTTTTCAGTTCAGTTGCTTTCAGATTGTTCACCAGAAAAAAACTACTTTTTTCAATTGCTTTCTATTTTTTATTGTTTTTCCAAAATTGAAGTTTAAATTTAAATGTTCCTCCCTCTGTTTTTTCAGTCTGGCAGCTCAGTGATCCAGGAGCATCTGAACTGTTACAATTTGCTACATTTAATTGATATATTTCTCAGGACTATCTGTGGAATATTAGCAACTATTGTATCAATTCTAACAGCTGCCTTTAATGAAACTCGGGGATTCTGCTCAGCAGGGACAAAGAACAATGTATCAACTTTAATGTATCAATTTAGAACAGTTACAGAGTCTGTGACACCCCCTCCCCCAGCTGCTTTAGAAAGACATATGATGGTGAAAAATGTAACATTAATCTTTAATATTATAAAAATGGTCAAAATTAGAAAGTAGTAGTTTTTTTTTATTTCTGTACTGAACCGAAAACAACTCCTTTAATAAACATATAAAAAGCATATATATCAGAAACCTCATTTTTTTTCATGCATGTTTATAAAACTGATTTGTCCAAGTCCCATGTCTCCTGAATGTGCCAAGACCAATTATATATAGTTTTTGGAGATTTCTAAATTATATAGATCAAAAACTCCAAGTGGTACACAACCACATTTAAAAAACAATTTTCCACAAACTGGCATACTTCATATTTCAAGGCCAGAAATTCAGCTAACAGTAAGTTTACCCCAATAAACCATATGTTTCTGTTATGAAAACATTATTTAAAATCCCAATTTTCAGTTTGCAGAATCCTATCCCCTATAGGACCTTAGAGACACAGATAAAACAGCCTAAATATGAATGTCAGGGATTCACTGAACAGTTTGATGCCCAATGTGCATTGGGTTATCTTAGCATATGGCATGTAGAGACCCAGAAATATACCTTATACATGAATTCATGACTTTGTGATTTTTAACTACAGTAGAACCGAAATTTTTTATGGGTCCAGGAAAAAATAGTGTTAAATCCAGGAAAATGTAAAGTGAAGGAAATGTATTATGCATTATATGTATACTATATGTATTATAGTAGGGATGCACTGAACTTGAGCCCTTTTTAGCAGCATTTGGCTAAATCCAAAGCCTGGCTGAATCAAATTCAACCCTTAAAAAAAAGTGAAAAATGTGCCCCACGTGCATCAGCAATTTCTACACAACATGAATTTACCGCAGCAAGGATGATTCAGGTTAATTTTTTAAAGTTTTTCTGCATTTCATACCGGAGAAGAGGATTCGGCTGAACCTTAAATGTATCCCTACATTAAGGGGGTTATTTTATTAAAGTCTGATATTTTCTGGTTCTAGTTTTAAAAGGGAAAGTACCAATTTTTGGAGGGGGGGAAATTTTGATTTTATTGAAATTTATTAAACTCCTGCTAAAAGTCAGAATAAAAAATACTCCATCTCAAACCTGCTGAGGTCATGTAGAAGTCAATTGCAGATGTCCCATTTACAAATGGAAGATATCATGATCCGTGCTGGGTTTCATACAATAATCAGAATAATGTGCGGTTTTTCAGGCGATAATCCAAAATAATGGGTGTTTTCAGGCGTCAAATCCAAAAAAACTGTACAATACAGATTTTTTCACCATGTTATCAAATCTTTTGCCCGCACCAGATTTTTTCAAGTTAATTTATTGATAAATTAGGTAAAAATGTGCATGGGAGTTTGGTCAAAGTGATTTTTAGTGAGAAATTTTATTAAAAAAAAAATTCATAAAATGCAAGAAAACTTCAGGGGATGTAAAACTGTAAAAATTGTATTGTAAAAGTCAGAGGATGTAAAATTAAAGCTTCACTGTAATTCAAAAACATACTACGTACTGGCTTGCTCAGCAGGCAAAGGGTTAATCTGATATTTGCAAACTTGTTTTCCCAGCACTTTCCATTGTTTTCTTTTGTGCCATTTTCTAGTTTGTCTATATTTTGTCAAGTATACAGTGTCACACGTGTATAACTCATAGCATTTTGTGTAAGCTTAGAGAAAGTATTCAAGAAAAGAAACAGGAAGAAAAGTTTCCACGTTTGGTTTGGAAAAAGAAAATGAACAACGACCAGGAGATAAGAGTTACAATTAGGAAAATGTGTGCATAAATATAGGCACATTTATTTAGAGAGGTTTTTGGAAACAGTTTTAGAGAACACAAATATGCAACAAAATAGTTTTTGTACATTACAGAAAATTAATCATTTGCTTCCCATTTTTAAAGGAATTTATATTTTAAATATTTCTATAACCTCTTATAGTGGTTTTATGTTTGCAGAATACATATATAGAGCAGTGATCCCCAACCAGTAGCTCGTGAGCAACATGTTGCTCTCCAACCCCTTGGATGTTGCTCCCAGTGGCCTCAAAGCAGGTGCTTATTTTTGAATTCCAGGCTTGAAGGCAAGTTTTGGTGCATAAAAACCAGGTGTACTGCCAAACAGAGTCTCAATGTAGGCTGACAATCCAAATAGGGGCTAAAAATGGCCAATCACAGCCCTTATTTGGCACCCCAAGAACATTTTTCATGGTTATGTTGCTCCCCAACTCCTTTTACTTCTGAATGTTGCTCACGGGTTCAAAAGGTTGGGGATCCCTGATATAGAGAGAGCAGAAGACAAGCCGGCTTTTACTGTTTGTAATGCTGCAAATGCAGCTTGTGGAATGCTGGGACCAACATACTTCCATACACGGTAATAGTGGCCTTGGCACCAAAATCCTTTCTAAAATAAAGTTTTCATAAGGAATCAGGCTGTATTCCATGAGTGGATAGTTCTCCCTTTCTCCCCTTTAAAACTACTTTTGTCCAAATTGAAGGACTGCTATCATGTTATGTAAAAACATAAAAAGTTTGGCACCATGAAAATGAGCATTATGTAACGGTAAATGCAGGAACTGTTTGTACAAGTTATAAGACATATTATTACACTGAAGGGTAAGAGCTGAAAAGCAGGAAGTAGTTTTCTGGCTATTATGTTAGACATCCAGTCACTCCAGCCTTTATACATTAAATTTTTGGCTAACTAACTATATTAGAAACATTTTTTATTTTGCACAGCCTATTTATTTACACAGCTTTTATTTGTACACTGAACTTTTCCTTTAAACCCCTAATTAGTTAAAGGTGCCTACCCTACTTTTAGGGTAAGTCACAATGGGCGTTATGGGGAGAATTAGTCGCCTGGCGACTAATCGCCTCGTCTTTGCAGCGACCAATCTCCCCAAGTGCCTTCCCTCACTCTGCGCTGGCTAAAATGAAAAATCGGCAGCGCTAATCACACGCGGCCTTTCTTTTTCCGAAGTCGTCTGAAGGCAACTTTGGCCGACTTCGGAAAACTAATCTCCGCATGTGATTAGCGCCACCGATTTTTCATTTTAGCCAGCGCAGAGTGAGGGAAGGCGTTTGGGGAGATTGGTCGCTGCAAAGACGAGGCGATTAGTCGCCCCAAAACGCCCAGTGTGACCTAACCCTTACACTACATGAGGGTTTCTAGATAAAGTGGCTGTAGATCAGCAAGATGACTACATGGCAACTTAACTTCTTTATGGACATGGCAAAGGAACAGTAAGATAGGGACATAAAGGTCACCAAATAAAGGAACTGCTCCACCATTTATTGGTTAGTCAGTTTAGATTCTGTATTTTTCAAAATAGAGCCACTTGCACTGAAGCATTTACATCCTTACAGAAATCCTCTTCCGGGTTCAGGCCGCTTTCTATTTCCCATCTCAAGATATCGCTCGTGTGGGGCTAATGTTGGTCCTTTCCTTCAGCAGTGGAGACCGAGAATTATGAATTCCCAGACTGAAGGAAACAAGATTCAAATAATTTATATTGTGTAATTAAAGTTCATTTTGCTTGACCAATGTGATAAAATTGTATTTTGAATATTTTTTTTTTTGGGTGACGGGTCCCCTTTAAGTTTATACAATAATTGATACTTATCTCTATGTTTGATACCGGCAGGTCCCATATTATAGGACAAGCCCTCTCCTGGAACCTGGCCTTCAACTCTCTCTCATGAGTTTACTAGATAATCGGTAAGAATGCTTTTTTAGCCAGATGGTGGTCACAAATTGAATTAACTCTCGTTTCACAGGCCACTTGACACCTCAATTACATCCACCGAACACAGATATATCTTTTGCACCATGGCCTGCCAGATCCACGTTTGTCCTCCCATGCTGGCCAAGCCTTCATCTTTAAACCTTTCTTATATTGACAGTAATCAGTTATACTGTGTGCTCTGTACAAGAAGCGTTGTCATCATGTGATGTGTTTCATAGATAGAAGAGGTTTATGTCTCCATATCACCATGCCATAATAAAACAATGGTCTTCCAGTTTGGGGGTGTTATTTTGTTAGACACCCACAAGTGAAAATAATTGCTAACCTTGGATCTCAATTCATTTCACTAAAAAATGCACTAGCCTGGGGCATTAATAAGTAAAGCACCCTGCCACAGTGTTCTTTCATTTTGCAGGGATCCCTTGGCTGTTCCTGAACTCATATTTATGAAGTAATGTAAATTTCCAGAGCAAGCAGTTCAGGATAGCCAGGGGGTCTTTGGGAAAGGCAGAACATGACAGCAAGGGGCTCAATGGAAGAGCATCCCATGTACAAATTTATTGATTATATTTGCTAGAGGGGGGTGCCTAAAAATGTGCAAACCCTTGTCTATAACACTTTTCTTTCCTTCTGCATTGTATAATAGCCTACTGTCTTACTGTGGCACTATATACTGAAGTTTATGCCTGTAATTTGTCTTGATATAATAGAGGAAAATGCTGATCCAGGATATGTCTACTCCCCCCTTTGAGAGTCATATTAATCTAGGCCAGGGGTCCCCAAACGTTTTACCCGTGAGCCACATTCAAATGTAAAAGGAGTTGGGGAGCAACAAAAGCATGAAAAAGTTGGGGTGCCAAATAAAGGCTGTGATCGGCTGTTTGGTAGCCCCTATGTGGACTGGCAGCCTACACAGGCTCTACTTGGCACTATACTTCCAATACTATATGCTTCCAAGCCTGGAATTCAAAAAATAAGCACCTGCTTTGAGGAAAATGAGAGCAACATCCAAGGGGTTGGAGAGCAACATGTTACTCACGAGCTACTGGTTCTAGGCCAATGCGGCAGAATATACACCGGAGACGTTATCTGAAACCCACTTCTTTTTCTTTTATTTCTGCTTTGTTTGCACATGCAACTCCTATCTTTTATTCCATTGTAATCGCATCGAATTGCACCAATATATTATCAGTGTCTAAATATTTTAAGTGTTCTCCTTGAGCAGCATGATCTATAATTCTGTTGGTATGACAAATGTTTCCTTCCAGTGGGAGAAGGAAATCTCTTGAATGAGATAATGCTGACCTCATCATTTCCTCCAGGACAAAGGATTGTACTGTGACTAAACCAAAATCAAGACAATGCAACAGAAGTACAGACATCAACCCAACAGAAAAGTAGCCAAATAAGGGAATATTGGAACAACTCTATGTATTGAAAATAAATAAATGAGTATTGGAATACTTTAAGTGCACAAAAAAAAAATCATAAATCTGTGTGGTAAAGAAAAGAAGTCAAAATGTGAGTTTTGAGGCAAGTTAAAAGATACATGTGTTTTTTAGATTGATGAGGTGCAGCCGCTAGTGCAGAACCAGTCCCTAAAGGTCCCGGTTATAGAAAAGGGGAACAATGGGCACAGGGAATATTTTTTGCAGTGAGACAAAAACAGTTCAACTTCACATTAACCTGTAAGACAATGATATTCTTTGCAGATCATTTTTCTATTTTTTTGAATGAACTCTTTGCTCTTAAGTTTGAAATCTGGTTGATGGGATCCCAATTAAGCTGGCTGTACAAGGAGAGGTCTCCCAAACACTGGGCTAAATCAGGCTAATGAAACGGTTGTCCCTGGGGCCCACAATTGAATGATACAGCGGGGCTTTGTCAAAAAACACATCAATGTACAATAAAGTCCTCGATTATCTAGATTTTCCAACCTGCTAGAAAGATATCTGCCTGATTTTCTGCAGATATTGCTCAGGCTGGACATTTATTTTGGGGCTTATTTATTAACACTGAGGAAATTTGCACCTGGGCAATAACCGACAGCAACCAATTAAAGGAGAAGGAAAGGTTAAAACTAAGTAAACCTTATCAGAATGGTCCACCTAAATATTCCAGTAAACCCTCAAAGTAATGCTGCCGAGTCCTTTGTCAAAAGAAATACAGCATTTCTTTCCATCTATTGTGTACTCATGGGCTTCTGTATCAGACTTCCTGCCTTCAGCTTAAACCTCCAGGGCTAGGGCTTGAGCATGCTCAGTTTGCTCCTCTCATCCCTCCCTGCTGTAATCTGAGCCCAGAGCTATGAGTGAGCAGGGAGAGACTCAGGCAGGAAGTGATGTCACACCAAGCTAATACTGCAGCTGCTATCCTAAACCAACAGAGAGCTTGTTACTCAGGTATGGTTAAACATTCTCCAGAATAAATATAGCATTCTAGCTTTCCTTCTCCTTTAAAGATTAGCTTTTTTCAGACAGCTGCAAATTGAGCACGGATTGGTTGCCATGGATTACAATCTAGAGAGAATAATAATATTCCCATTGTAATGTTATTACCCAGAACCCTCAGCACACCCTGTGCATCATTAATTAGTAAGGTTGAGTGCAGGGGCGTAACTCTAGAGGAAGCAGACCCTGCGGCTGCAGGGGGGCCCAGGAGATATAGGGGCCCCACAAGGCCCTTTATATAAATTTCAATAAATATTGGTAAAACAGGTCAGCCTTTAGGGGCCTGAAAAATAATTTACTGTGGGGTCTAGTAATATCTAGTGATGCCACTGGTTAAGTGTTAAAAAGGCTCACAAAATATATTTGCTATCAAGTAGTTTTGCCCTGAATTCTATGTATTTTCATTCATGGAACATGATTATATGACAGCAGGCAGCAATTGGTGCTAAAAACATGGGTGTTTTCTGTACAGACTGGGTGGTGACCAATATTGTGGTGCACAAATAAGCCAAATACATTCTCCATAATTACAGCTGGCTTCAGACTCATTAACCCCTGTCACTGACTGCAGAATCAACTGCTCCACAGAATCCACATGTCTACCTTTTCTTGGCCTCAGGCAACAAATGGAGCTGCATTACTTCCAAAAAAAAATCCCACGTGCATGCTTATAGGATAAAAAGTGTAATTTTATTAAATCATTTTTAAAATATCAAACACTCCCCAAATGGAGCCTATCGCGTTTCACGCTTACCTAGCACTTAGTCATAGGCACGGGAGCCATGGCAGGCACTAAAATGGTTGAAAACATGGAGTACTCATATGGGACCTGTTATCCAGAATGCTCAGGACCTGGGGTTGTCCAGTCAATGGGAGAGGTCCAGGGATCAATTTGGCGATGTCTGCAACCTGACATTCGCGTTTTTTTACCATTCAAATTTTTTTTTTTTATCATTGGAATGTAATTCGAGTTTTCGGGTCAATTCAATTAGTCTGACTTTAAAAAATGTAATTCAAATAAATTTTATTTTATGGGAGTTTAAAAAAAAAAAAAAATGTGCCTCTTAGGGGCACATTTACCTAGGGTCGAATATCGAGGGTTAATAAACCCTCGATATTTGACCGTCGAAGTAAAATCCTTCGACTTCGAATATCGAAGGATTTTGCGCTATTCCTATGATCAAATCCTTCGATCAGGAAATTGTTAGGAAGCCTATGGGGACCTTCCCTATAGGCTAACATTGGCCTCGGTAGCTTTTAGGTGGCGAACTAGGGGGTTGAAGAATTTTTTTAAAGAGACAGTACTCAGACTATCGAAAGGTCGAATAGTCGAACGATTTCTAGTTCGATTCGAAGGTCGTAGTCGAAGTAGCCCATTCGATGGTCGAATGAAGCCATATTCGACCATTGGAAATTAGAACTTTTTTTCCTCTATTCCTTTACTCGAACTAAGTATATGGGCCCCCCCCCCCATTTCGGCTTATTACAGCTTTTATGTATTATGAAGAATAAAGCAGTTCATGAACAAGATGGATAAAGGCCCATACATTCTTATAGAGCACAACATTCTTATTCTATACATTGTGCCTCCCAGAGAGAGTAGCCGGGATTGTTATGGAAATAGTCATTGACTTGTAAGTGCTTCTTTCCTGACAAAGCACAAAGAGGCCAACAAATGCCAAGGGCCAGTGAAAGTGCCATGGGGCAGCAGTGATGTCAGGTTGGAAAGTTGTGGTGGGCTGAGGGTCAAGCTGAAACGCAGCCAAAACACCATAATATAGTTGATGAGTCACATGGCAACCTAAATATTTCATTGCCAGAATCAGGAAAATAAAACCAGTAATTATGCCAAACAGAAATGATAAGAGAAAATGTATAAAAAGATCTTATTGAAATATGAACTGTTTTCCCTAGATTATTTACATCAAAATGCCTGAATTTCTAGAGATTCTACATTACTGGTTTCATCTGAGTATTTAATCTAATAGCAGGTTTTCCAACAAATAAAAATACATTCAGGGACATGTGCATGGTAAATAATATCTCACGAAAGAAAGAAATGCAGGACAAATCCACGGCAGTCCTTTTATCCAAAGCCACCCAAATCACCTAAAGGGGCGTTGGATTAGACGTTGACAGTAAGGGGATGAATGAACAATTCTTAATCGGTCATGTTTTTTTATAGTTGATTACTGTGTCTCTAAAGATGCCCCAGTAGCTCCCCATCTTCTTTTCTGCTGATTCACTGCACATGCTCTGTGCTGCTGTCACTTACTGAGCTTAGGGACCCACTCACAATATACAGTACACATAGAATAGAAATGTCACAATATAAGGCCGATTAGTAATTAATACAGATAATTACTACATGGCAGCACAGAAACCTGTGCAATTAGCATCAGAATTTAATAATCAGCAAACCTGTAGCATCATCTTATATTACAGCCAGGGAAGCTCATTTTCTGCTGGATAATTAGTGACGAGCCCTAAGCTTAGCTTCTCAACAGCCAATCAGAGCCCACTGAGCATGTGAGTGTCACAGACACTTTCCAAGATGGTGACCCCCTGTGACAAGTTTGAAGTCCTGGATCATTGCTGCTATTGACAAGCTGAAACTTTAGCCTTGTGCAATAAGTTCACTATATAAAATATGACATTTTTACCCAAATTTATTTTTAAGGTTTAGTTCTCCTTTAATGAATGGGATTTTTCTTGCAACTGGCTGTGGCCAAGAACAAATACAGTGGTAGTTAAGTAGAAAACAACAGTTTAAAAGAATACGTGATGGAGCAAGTGATATGGCAAATATAGAAGAAGAAAAAAAAAAAAAATAATTTATGAACTGGACACATTAGGACATTTTTTGCTTCTGCAACAATTTGTCTGGGGGTAATATAGTGACCCCCTATGGTAAAATATAAGATTATAAATCACGAGGAGCTCCATGACTTTTATACAGGACATGGAAATCTGAGGTGACTTCGGGGGATCTATTTAAATGGCACATATTGCCCAAGAATATTATCTCCAACGAAAGGTGCAGGTAACAGAAGTAGCAGGTTCTTTTCACTCAAAACTTTATTCAGCTATCACAGGAGGCCTTCCAAAATTGTCTGAATTGTAATTCATTTACATTTATTCTTAGCCCTTAGCACAGGAACTAGATTAAAAAAAAAAAAACTAAAAAAAAAACCCTTTTGCTAGTCTCTATCAAAATAAAAGAAGGGGAGGTATTTTGGAAGCAACATGTGAAATAAGAGGGTGGTGATACAACATCAATCATAAATGGAGACACAAAACATAAAAAAAGGAGAGTCAATTCCTTTTAGACACAGACACATCAGGCCATTTCTAAACCAAAAGTCTGAGGGGCACATTTATCAAGGGTCCAATTTCAAATTGGAAAAAAAACTTCGAAATTCAAATTCAGAAAGACCAACCGATATTAAGTTGAAGTTTTTTTTGGGTCAAATAGGCCTGTTTTCGAATTCATAGCGCAATCGATTGAATTCAATTCGAAGTTTTTCCCCAAAAAATACTTCGATTTTTCAAAGTCCACCGATTGACTCCAAATAGGTTCTAGGAGGTCCCCCATAGGCTAAACCAGCAATTCGGCAGGTTTTAGATGGCAAATGGTGGAAGTTGAATTTTTAAAGAGACAGTACATGATAAATTTATATTTCAAATTTTAATCGAATTTGGACTATTCCCTAGTCGAAGTACACAAAAAATAGCTTGAAATTCTATTTTTTTTATTAATTTTTTTTTTTTTTTCCATTAGAAAATTCACCTCGGCCGTTGATAAATCTGCCACTGAACAATTACAATGTATTTTTCTTTCCTTCTATTGTGTGCACATGGGCTTCTGTATCAGACTTCCTGCTTTCAGCTTAAACCTCATTGCCCTGGGCGTGAGCATGCTCAGTTTGCTCCTCTCCCCCCCCCCTCCCTTCTCTGCTGTAATCTGAGCCCAGAGCTATAAGTGAGCAGGGAGAGACTCAGGCAGGAAGTGATGTCACACCAAGCTAATACTGCAGCTGCTATCCTTAAACAGAGCTTCTAGAGCAGTTTACTCAGGTATGGTATGGTAAAGCATTCTACAGAATAAATAGCTGCAACAGTGCTAGTTAGAATGCTATAATCTATTTGCAATAAAATGCCTCCATAGATTTACTTCTCTAAATTCTTACTTCCCATGTATTAATTTTTTACATTGTCTAACCTTGTTTTTCAGAATAGCCATGTATATCAGATCTGTTTTATTCACTGCCAGGGGTGGGAACTTGTGTTATTGTTTTAAATAAAGATTAAAATGTTTTCTATGTATTAAGCAATATACTTCCAGTGGAAAGTGTGCCTGTACAGTAGAACTTTTTTCTAAACAAGCCACTTGGTGTTTTGCCCCCCCCCAGTACTTAAAGGGTAAGTAAACCTTTAAAATAGGTGAATGTAAATTTGATCAGTGCTTAATTTGGGGCAAAAGTAGTGTTTATTTAGATGTTCCTTTAACCTTTTCCATATATCTCATCTTAAATAGGAAAGGGGGGAGCCAGCCAGAGAAATTAGCATTTTGGAAAGAAGCTGCTGCACTCCATATGAAAAATGTAAAATATGGTGGTCAATAAAAGTTGAGATACAGAGTCTATTGGATGTGAGCTGGTCAGATACCACAGGAACTAGAGGCCTGGAACTACATGAAGAATTGATGAAATAGATCAGAAGTAAAATACTTTTACCAATTTATTTGATAAAGTACACTGAGCAATAACTCAAAAGTAATACAAAAAAACGAAAACAAACAGGCTTTAGGTTTACTCAAAAAAACAAAAAAAAACCACAGAACAACATCTTAAAAAGCAGACCAGTAGAGCCCAAATAAAGCCTATATATTTTACAAAAGGGAGCATGTTTTAACACGCATTAAGAACAATGTACACATCAGTAATACTCAACAACTGGAAAAGCAAATCCAATAAGAGATTTGCATATGTACTTTTACAAAACTGACTGAAATCCTGAAATTTTAACAGATACATATGCTACTTCAGATCACCGTACCCAGATGTCTGAATGAAATATTGAGTTATTAAAAAAAAAAAAACCATGTTTTTAAATTTGTTTTGCTTAAAACAAACCTCCCAACAGGGGGAGAAAAAAAAACAAATGGAGTCAAAAATGTTCAGTTACATCCCCCAAGTACCACTCATGCTCATGTTGTTGGACATGCCCGCCATTCCATTTACGCCTAATGATCCTCGTGTTCCACTACTGTAGTAGCTGCTGCTCATTCCACTTGTACTTCCTTGGAAAGAGGGGAAAAATAAAAAAATAAAACTTAGTGATCTAAAACAATATTAAGCCTTT
Source organism: Xenopus laevis (assembly GCF_017654675.1). Taxonomy (NCBI): domain Eukaryota; kingdom Metazoa; phylum Chordata; class Amphibia; order Anura; family Pipidae; genus Xenopus; species Xenopus laevis. The sequence continues at coordinate 115,432,022 of NC_054376.1, forward strand.
TCAAAAATATCAGCCATTAACAACTTATGGGGTCTGGATGAAAACATTTATACAGCTTGGGCCATACAAAGTGGTAGGACTACATCTAGAAGACTAAACAATGTCCTGCAAAGGTCACTTTAATAACTGCCGTTACCTTAAAGGCTGTATAGAAAGGCAAACTCCTGGAATAGGCCCTTTACAGGTTCATGTAATGAATGGCATTAGGACATTCATAGGTCAGTAGACCCGTGCAGTTTGAGGAGAAATGATTTATTTTGCAGTTTTAGAATGGAGTGTGCAGGAGACCTAAGTGTATAAATTTAAGGGTAACGGCTTGAGAAACTAGCCACAAAACAAAGGGGATTTATGTAGAACTTATTTACACGTCTCACTAAGTGTACACAACAAAAGACAGACATCAAACTAGTTTCACTCAAAAGGATGGGTCGTTTTTGCCCAAGAATTTTTTAAAATGGTAGCATTTTAAATTCAAAATATTCAGGGGAAAAAAAAAAAAAAAAAACGACCTCAACTTAAAGAAACACCAAAAAATTAAATATAATGTATGGTTGCCCTTTGCTGGTAAAACTGGTGTTTGCTTTAGGAACTACACTATAGTTCATATAAACAAGCTGCTGCGTAACCATGGGGGCAGCCATTCAAGCACAGGATACATAGTAGATAAGTTATAAAGAATCCCATTGTATACCACAGAGCTTATCTGTTATCTGCTGTATATCCTGTGCCTTTTCTTTTTCAGCTCTGAATGGCTGCCCCCCCATGGCTACACAGCAGCTTGTTTATATAAACTATAGTAGTATTTATCTGATATCTACGGTGTATCCTTTGCTTGAATGGCTGCCCCCATGGCTACACAGCAGCTTGTTTATATAAACTATAGTGTTGTCGCTGAAGCAAAGTTTTACCAGTGCAGGGTAACCGTACATTACATTGTAATTACTTTAAAACTTTCATTGTTTGGGGTTACTGTTAAAACAACTTACCATAACCACTTAAATTGGCTTGATTTCCATACCCTGCACCATAGCTTCCACTCAGAGCCTGGGTCCCGGGGCTGCCATAACTTGTTTGAGCACCTGCAGCTGCTAAATTGGGGGAAAAAATAATGGCATAGAATATTACATCACTATATTGCATCTATATACATACACACTGATTTTATTGTGAGTGCTCTAAAAACAGCTTCTTAAATGAAATTTAAAAAAAAAGTACATGGAGGGCTTAAAACGATACACACAGGATGTTCACGAAAAGCCACCCATCTCCTCCTTCCAAAAACTAAGGGAAATATTTATTAACACTGAAGGCAAACCACCTGTTAAGTTGGCCATAGCAGCCAATGGGCAATTAGATATGAACAGTAATATACTAGTAAGAAAACAAAAGCAAAGATTGGATTGGTTGCTAAGAGCAATGTCACCAATGAAGTTTGCCTCCACAGTAAATATGCTCCTAAGGACAGCTCCACACAGGGCTGATTGTCAGGCCTCCGCCCATTCTGGTGCCTGCACTCATAATGTAGGTATTTTGTTAAAAAACAACATTGCATGTCTGTACTGAGGCAAACCCAGTGTTTGTGTAGACACAACGGACAGAAGCACGGACAATTCTTGTCCTGCATTTATAAGCAGGCCATAAAACCCACCCTTGTGGCACTACACGATACAGATTTGTCTGTGGAGGCAAGAGAAAAATATAAAATCGATCACATACCTAATCCTCCCATCATCTGGCTGCTATATGCATTATTTGATCCTCCAGCTGTCGAATTCAGGAACAGCTCCACATATCTGTGCTCTGAAAGAAAATAAAAAATATATTACATTTGCAAACTGCAAAACGTTCAGACAATCTGTGTGTTTTTGGGTTATGGGTGCTGCTGGAAAAACCCAAATGACTTTCAGTTTGAAACAGGAGATAAGATTTAGCAGAGAATCTCCTCAAACATACATTACCATAAGGGTCTAAACCATTAATGAAAGCTATTTTGTAAAGCACTTAAAAATAAAATGTCATTTTTGGGGTCAGACATTAATTTTATCTAAAGCTTAAAAGGTATTGTGTCATGATTTTTGTGATATATTTTTTTATTTCTAAATTACACTGCAAATAATTCACTCCACAATATAAAACTTAATTTCTGAACCAGCAAGTGTATTTGTTTTAGTTGTAATATTGGTGTGTAGGTGCATCTCAGGTCATTTGCTTTCAGAAAGAGCCAGCACTTTAAGATGGAACGGCTTTCTGGCAGGCTGCTGTTTCTCCTACTCAATGTAACTGAAATGTGTCTCAGTGGGACCTGGATTTTACTATAAAGTGTTGTTCTTAGATGTAACAGGCAGCTGTTATTTTGTGTTAGGGAGCTGTTATCTTGTTATTTTACCATTGCTCCGTTAGGCTGCTGGGGTGAAAGGGAGGGGGTTGATATCACGCCAACTTGCAGTAAAGAGTCATTGAAGTTCAGCAGAGCACAAGTCACATGACTGGGAGCAGCTGGGAAACTGACCTATGTCTGGCCCCCATGTCAGATTTCAAAATTAAATAAAATGATTGTGAAGTGTTTAACACGCGAAGATTCAAATAAATCCAAAGGGGCAGGAACTTCGGGGGGGGGGGGGGGGGGGGGAACCCCAGACCTGTCAGATGGCTCTTAATAGATTGCTAATACAAGCTTAGTTACATATCTAATGTTTAGGCAAACATAAGCTCTAAAGCGGTTGTTCACCTTGGAGGTAACTTTCAGTATGATGTAGGGAAGTGATTTCTGAAACAATTTGCAATTGGATTTCATTTTTTTTTACATTTTTGGTTTGAGTTATTTAGCAGCTCTCCGGTTTGCAATTTCAACAATCTGGTTGCTAGGAGTCAAATTACCCTACCAACCATGCACCGATTTCAATAAGAGACTGGAATATAAATAACAGGCTCCGAATAGAAAGAAGAGTATTAAAAAGTGGCAACAATACATTTGTAGCCTTACAGAGCATTTGTTCTTAGATGGGGTCAGTGACCCCCATTTGACAGCTGAAAAGATTCAGAAGAATAATTACAAAACTATAAAAAATAAAAATAAAAGACCAATTAAAAAGTTGCTTACAATTGGCCATTCTATAACAAACTTAAAGGTGAACCATCCCTTTAAAGGACCAGTAATTTAAAAACAATTAAAAAAAATTGTTAGTTTACATAGAAAAAAAAACAAAAACACCAAGACAAATTAAACTTTAAAATCACAAAGCCTTTATTAAGAAATAACTTACTGAAACTCCGCTTGCGCTCCTCTTCAGAAAAGCCGACTATCCATTGTGCAGCGCTCAATTTCTCCTCCCTGGCTCTCTCATATAAGGTAAGACAGGGAGGAGAAAGAGCGTGGCATGATAGATGCACAAGCTTTTTCTGATGAGGAGCGCAAGAGATGTTTCAGTAAGATTTCTTAATAAAGGCTTTGTGATTTTAAAGTTTAATTTGTCTTGGTGTTTTTTTTTCCCCATGTACCGTATATACCCGAGTATAAGCCGAGTTTTTCAGCATCCAAAATGTGCTGAAAAAGTCTACCTCGGCTTATACTCGGGTCAGCGGTACCCGACCCGAGTAGTTGAGATTGCAGTCACTTTTAATCATTCCTATACCAACAGTTCACTTGGGGAGAGACTGCAATATCCCACAATGCCCTCTGTTGGTTATATGAATGAATAACAGTGACTGCAATATCACACAGCGCCATCTGTTGGTTGTATGAAAGAATAACAGTGCGCCCTCTGTTGGTTATATGAAAGCATAACAGTGACTGCAATATCACAGCGCCCTCTGTTGGTTATATGAAAGAATAACAGTGACTACAATATCACACAGCGCCCTCTGTTGGTTATACGAAAGATTAACAGTGATGGCAATATCAAACAGCACCCTCTGCACATGGTAGTGGGACAATGCACACAGTAATCCGTTTGGCAATTCTATGTCACCATCAACTTTGCAAAGAAGTCCGGTTGATCGCTGGGGGGGGGGTCGCTTTGGCAGAATGTGCGCTGCTGGGAGACAGGGCTGTAGTTGTGTCTAGGCTTATACTAGAGTCAATACGTTTTCCCAGTTTTCGTAGGTAAAATTAGGTACCTCGGCTTATACTCTGGTCGGCTTATACTCAAGTATATACGGTATATGAACAAATTTTTTAAAAACAAAAAAACTTGACGTTACTGGTCCTTTAAAGGTCACAATGAGAAGCTAAAAGCCCCCATATTTCTGCCTCTAATGTGAGACTAGACACTGTACACAGACGAGCAGCTTACGCATGTTTGCTTTGTCCTTGGACATTGCTGCTACTGCATCTTCATGGCTTGCAAATTCAACATCTGCTTCTCCGGTTACTCTACCATCGGCACCAATCTCAATGTGAACTCTCACTGGATTCAGAGGAGAAAAGAACTAAAGAAACAAAAAAATTAATTAAAACAAAGTTGAAATAAAGCAGAATGTTTGAATGTATAAGTTACAAAGCAACCAAAACCCACTGTGTAAATGTCTGTTTCAGTCGCTCTGTAGGGGAGTCCTCTCATGTGTACACAATGGCCAGTTGTGCTCTGAAACGTGCTGCCATCTCCATATCTATTATCAGACACTGATGGAAGAATTAAAAAAATAAATAAATTATATATAGAACACACACACCTCTATCTGGAACTATGGGCAGCCTAATGGTGGATCATACAAATCATTTTGAGAACAACACTATTTTGCATGACTGTCAAAAGGGCAATTCATATTAAAGGGAAACCCAGAATGAACTTTGCAGTAATGGCAGTTAGTGATATATCAGGACTGCATATTTCTACTAGATCTCTGTGGAAACATTTTGCAAAAGGAATAAATAGATTTTTGTACTTACCGTTAAATCCTTTTCTCTTGTCCTACATTGGGGGACACAGGCACCATGGGGATGAAGATCCTGTTGCTTGGAGAAAGGACACTAAAAGGTTAAAGTGGCTCCTCCTCCTCCTGCTCTGGGCTTCATCCCCGCCTACCTCCTCAATCCTCAGTTTTCTGACCGAAGAAGAGATGACGAGCCCTACCAATTGCCCATGTGAAGAGAAGGAGCTCCACCCCAATGCAAGCTACGCAAGGTATGAACCACCTGCTGTTTGAAATTGTTGGTATTTGAACAACAAAAATTATATAAGATATTACCTGATCAATATTAACATGAACTAATACAGGGAGGGAAGGCCTGTGTCCCCCAATGTAGGACAAGAGAAAAGGATTTAACGGTAAGTACAAAAATCTATTTTTCTCTTGCCTAGATTGGGGGACACAGGCACCATGAGGGCGGGACTTTTTACCCCTAGTGTTCAGGGAATAACCACCTGCAACACTTTCCTGCCGAAGCTCGCTTCGGCTGAGGCGAATGTATGCACCTTGTAGAATTTGGAAAAGGTGTGTGTGGATGACCACACTGCAGCCCTACAGACCTGTTCTGCTGAAGCCTGGAGGCGAACCACCCAAGAAGTGCTGAGTGAAGAAGTAGAATGAGCTGAACCCGGAAGGGTGTGGCCTTACCTCGTACCTCATAGGCCTTCAAGATTGTTGACCTAATCCATCTTGCATTGGTAGCCTTAGATGCCTTAAGGCTTTTCCGTGGTCCTTCTGGTAAGACAAAGAGGTTGTCTAGCTTCCTTCTACTCTTGGTAGCCCTGGTGTATGTTCTGAGAGAACGAACCACATCTACGTATGTAACTGTTCCAAATTTGTCTTTTGTTCAGGACAAAATGAAGGAACCAGCAGGTCCTGGTTAAGATAGAACTCCTTAGGAAGAAATCCAAGGTAGGCCTCAACACCGCCTTGTCCTTGTAAAAAATCAAAAATGGTGGACGACAAGATAGAGCTGCTAGTTTTGAAACTAGTCTAGCCAAAGTGATGGCTAATAGAAAACTACCTGAAGAGTCAGCAGAGTTAATGGAATTGAGCCAATGGCTCGAACGGTTGCTCCTGCAATACAGAAGGTACCATATTGAGATCCCAGGGAGGGATTGTATGACGGTATGGAGGTATCATCCTCAATGCTCCCTGTAGGAAGGTCTTTATGTTGGGCAGCATTGCAAGCTGCTGCTGCTGAAAAAGGATAGATAAGGCTGATACCTGAACATTCAGTGAGCTGAGTGCCAGCCCTTATTTCTAAACCCTCCTGAAGGAATAACAATAGGCTACTTTCGTCCCAGGACTGTGGGTCTTTGGCTTAGATTTACACCAGGATATGAATGTCCTCCATACCCTGTGGTAGATGCGTGCGAAGACGGGCTTTCTGGCCCATAGTAAGGTCGGTATGGCCTTTTTTGGAACTCCTGATCTGGCTAGGATTATGGCTGCAAGTGTCATGCCGTTAAATCCAGCCATGGTGAACTCAGGTGGAGGATCAGTCCCTGAGATAACAGATCCATTCTGTCTGGAAGGTGGAATGGTGCGTCCACTGATGAACTTATGAGCTCTTCGAACCAAGTGTGGTGTGGCCATTAGGGTGCCACTACAACTGTTTCTACCCTTCTTGATTACCCTTGGCAGAAGTGCCAGTGGTGTGAAGACATATGCTAGGTGAAACTGCCACGGAACCACCAGTGTGTCCATGCTAGGGCCAGAGGGTCATTGCTTCTTGTGAAGAACCTCGTAAGCTTGTTGTTGTAACTGGATGCCATTAAGTCTACTTCCGGAGTGCCCCGCCTTGCCAGAATCAAAAAACCTCTGGGTGTAGGCTCCACTCTCCCTGATCTAAGGTCTCTCGGCTGAGAAAATCTGCTATCCAGTTGTCCACTCCAGGGATACTGCGGAGATAGCTGGTACCGTGTTTTACACCCACAGAAGAATTTGCTGTGCCTCTGCGAGGGCAGCTTGACTCCTTGTGCCTCCTGGTGGTTGATGTAAGCCAACGCTGTCACATGGCCTGACTGTATTCTTACAGGTAGATCTTGAAGTCTGCCTGACCATTGGAGCAATGACAGGTAGATTGTTCTTAATTCCAGGATGTTGATGGGGAGTAGTTCTTTCTGTGACCAACGTCCCTGTACGGTTAGGTCTCCCAATACTTCTCCCCAACCTTCTAGACTGGCAACTGTTGTGATGACTGTCCACTGGTGATTGGGGAAGGGTTTTCCTGACGGAAGTGTTGTTGGTCAAAGCCACCAACTGATAAGAGGTTCAAACTAGATCTGATAGGGGAATCCTGCAGTTTAGGTTCGCTCAGTTCCTCCTCTGGTGTTGGAGTAAGGCTCTGCATGGCTCTGGTGTGGAGCTGCGCATATGGAATCGCAGGATGACACTATAGTCCCTAGCACTCTCATGGCAACCTTAAAGGTACCTGATCCATTTTCTGCAGAGATGACAGGAGCCCCTGCATGGAGGTGATCTTGGATTGGGGAAGGAAGGCTCTTCCCAATGAAGAATTTAGATCAAGCCCTAAATATTCTGTACTCTGGGAAGGTATGAATCGAGATTTTTGGAAGTTTATCTGCCAACCGAACAGCATTAGTGTCTGGAGATGAGTTGTGGCCAGTGCCATGGAACTGGCCTTTACCAGTTGGTCGTCCAGGTATGGTATGACACTCACTCCCTGCAGTCGCAGGTCCTCTAGAGCCGCAGCCATGACCTTTGTGAATAGCCTTTGCGAGGAGGATAGTCTGAAGGGGAGTGCCAGGGATTGCCAATGTTCTCCTGCCACTAAAAAGTGAAGGACCCAGTGGTGGTTGGGATGTATGGGGACATGCAGGTATGCATCTTTTGATGTCGATCACCGCCCTGAAATCCTCTATGTCCAGGGACATTAGGACTGACTGGATGGATTCCATTTGAAGTGGTGCTTCTTTACATGGTCGTTTAGTGCCTTTAGGTCTAGCACCAGGTGAAAAGATCCATCCTTTTTGGGTACTATAAACAGGTTTAAGTAGAAACCGAAGCCCCTTTTACCCTTGAGGGACCGCCATTACTACCGCGGAGGCAGTCAGGGGCGTGTGGAACCCCATGGAAAGCTGAGTGCCTGGGTTCTGTGGTAGGGAGCCTTGAGATGGAAAATCACCTCGGAGGTAGCTGAGCGAATTCTATGAGATAGAAATGATCTGTAGGACCCAGGGTTCCAGTACTCTATGCCGTCACACCTCCCGAAAGTGACTTAAGCGTCCCCCAAAGGGTTTAGCTTTCAGGGGTGGGCACCTCCTCATGCGGAGGCTGTTTGTCCCGTGCGGGCTTAGGTGCTGCTCTGCTTCCTGACCAAGAAGTGCTCTGCCTTGACTGGAATCTGGGGCGGGTCGGAGCTTGTTGCTTTTCATGTTGGGACCTCTGGCTCTGTAGCTTGAGAATTTTCCTTCTCTGTTCAGCACCAAAAAGTTTTGTTTTTTTTTCAGAGAATGGGAGACCAAGCAGAGACCACTTCAAGGTAAGATCTGTTGACCAGTTTTTTAGCCAAAGGAAACGTCTGGCTGCAATGGATTATGCCGAAGCCCTTGTGACGAGCTTAGCCGCATCCAGGACTGCTACGCAAATTTATGTATTTGTGTCCGCTATCGGAGCTAGAAAGAGGTATGTGGAGGGGTCTTCTGAGCCATGAGTTGGGCCACCTGTTCCACCAAAACTTCCATTGACCTGGATACCCATGGGGTGGCAATAATAGGTCGTAGAGTTCTGCCTGCTGCTGTAAAAATCTACTTGCAGAAACCCTCAAGACGTTTGTCGATAGGATCGTTAAAGGAAGCCGCATCGACTACTGGAATGGTGGTGGTCTTTGACAATTTAGAGACCGGTGGGTCCACTGCTGGGGGTGAAGACCAAGGTCTGTAAAGTAAAAGGATAAGTTTGAGTAAAGCGATGGAAAATTGGACTCTATGGTCTGGCGTTTTCCATTGTGCTTTAACAATGTCACCCAGCTGTTCATAGGCTGGAAAGACACAAGAAGACTTCTTTTGCCTCTTGAAAATGTTATTGGTTCGCTCTGCTAAAGGTGGGGTGTGCCTGAATCAGGCTCTCGACCTCTCATTGTGATATAGGGGTATCCTGATCCTATTCATCTGCGGATAGGATCTGTCCCTCTTCCCAATGCCTCTTCCTGTTCATCAGGCAAAACAGGTGGGGAAAGGGGAGGTCGCTTTGTGGCCGACTGCTGAGTGACTGGTCTGTGAGGCTCTGTAGATAGATGCTGTAGGACCTTATCTAGAGTCTCTGGAACTCTGGCTAGGTTTTGTAGACCAGCTAGAGATAGAGCGCACACCAATTCAGAATCCAAGCTCGTTTGATTAGCCGTAGCTGTCGCAGAGCTGGCTGGTAGGGCTGTGTGGGATTGTAATTGTGCAGTGACTGCTGCAGTCTTACAGGCTTCACATATTGGCTCAGCCAAAACACTAGCAAATTTAGGTCTGCAAGTAGCCCATGCCAAATACTAAATTGCATTGGTGGTACATGCAGTTGCCTGCTTGGGAAGGGACTGGTCATCTGCCCTGCCTGCATGGCTATACTATGTAGTGCAACCCAGTAAGTAAGATATTGGGGAATATTAGGAGAGTCCAGAGGAGTGAACCACTTCTCCCTTAGAGTGCGATCTGTGGAGACAGAGGGAAGTAGTGAAAAACCCCACAGTAGGTCCCATAGAGAGAGGGAAGTGTTAATCCCCTAGAGAAAGAGTAAGGGAAGTGTAACTACCTATTCACCAAGGTAGGAAGGAATGGTGCCTTGTTCTTCTCTGTGAGAGACAGTGAGGCTGGAAACGCTCAGTACTGGAGAGAGAGATGCGGATCCAAAATGGCTGCCAGAGAGGTTTCCCGGGCTTTGGTATAGTACCTTAGTAAGATGGCGCCCGTGAGGCGCGTGTGCAGCGACTCGTGCACAATGAAATAGACGCAGCGCCAGATGGTGGCGCGAAAGATCGCTGGGAATGGCACTGGGTTACCAATGCGGGGACTACTTTTAGTGCTGTTGTCCCATTATGATCTACATATATAAAAGCATTGTTAGAATTCTGTTCTATGGAAAATATTACTTAATATTGATTCATGAGGAAATGTATATTGTAACCTTAACATAAATATCAAATAAAAAGCATGAAACAGGAGGGTGATTTAGACAAACTGTGTGTTGACAGTGTCTTTATATCTACTGATGACCAGCTAAAGGTCTACTGGTAGATCCCATCTACCTTTTGGACATCCCTGGCCTAGGGAAATCTTTGTCAGATAATAGCAGTGAAAGTGAAACTAAATGCTTAGGAAAATCTGTGTGAGAGAATAGCAGTGAAAGTGAAACTAAATGCCTTTCTGCAGAGCTGACAGGCAGCATGTAATGGGGGGAGGGAGGAGGGAATTGACTTACCTCCTCATGCCAGCCAGGAATGCTCAATAAAAGATATACCCTCCGTCGTGGCTACTGGTGCAGCCTCCGGAGAGCGGGAACCAGTGCCCAGGGTAGTGTGGGGGGGAGCTCCCCAGCCTGCAGCCTCCGTAGAGCGGGAAGGCTATAGAGCATCTTCAGATCAGAAGTCCTTGGCTGGAGGGGTTCTGGAAGAGAAACACTGACCCCTAGTAGTGGCATGATACTGAATAAATCTGTACCATTGCTCCCAGCCACGAAGTGTCCATCCTCCTTCTGAGGACACTAAAAGAAACTGAGGATTGAGGAGGTAGGCGGGGATGAAGCCCAGAGCAGGAGGAGGAGGAGCCACTTTAACCTTTTAGTGTCCTTTCTCCAAGCAACAGGATCTTCATCCCCATGGTGCCTGTGTCCCCCAATCTAGGCAAGAGAAAATGGAGTTTTGGATGGCAGGAAAGAACTAAAGGAGTCAAGCAACCTATATTTCAGTATTAGTGATGTGCAGGTCAGGGTTTTCCTGACATACACGACCATAACCTGCTCCAGCCTGCCCGCACCTCTGGGGTCCTTTTATAGACCCGCCGATGACTTCACAAGAGGGGCGGCAGACATGAGACTATAAAACCGGAACCCGGCATTTGAAGGTGGTGGTCAGGGAGAGCAGGAGAAGAGCTCAACCCGCACCTGCAAGGAGCAGTGAGAGGTCGACCCAAACCTGCCCGAGGGTATCGGGTCAGCCCGCACATCACTATTCAGTATGTTATTATTTCTATACAATTTTATATTTAGTAGAATATATTTAATGTCTGACATTTTCCATAAAGGGGTGGTTCACCTTTCAGTTAACTTTAAGCATGTTATAGAATGGCCAATTCTAAACAATGTTTCGATTGGTCCTCATTTTTTTTTTTTTTTTTAATTATTTGCCTTTTTCGTTGGACTCTTTCCAGCTCTCAAGTGGGGTCACTGAACCCATGTAAAAAAAACAAATGTTCTGTAAGGCTACACATTTGTTATTGCTACTCATCTTTCTATTCGCCTCATCTCCTATTCATATTCCAGTCTCTTATTCAAATCAATGCATGGTTGCTAGAATTTAAACCCTAGCAACCAAACTGCTTAAATAGCAATCTGGAGAGCTGCTGAATAATAAAAAATGTAAATCAACTGCAAATTCTCTCAGAATATTACTTAAACATCATACTAAAAAGGTTATTTAAAGGTTAACAACCCCTTTGAAATTGTGAGACATTTTGCAAATGGTGAACTCAATCTCTTCATAATACAGGTATAGGATCCATTATCCGGAAACCCGATATCCAGAAAGCTCTGAATTACGGAATGACTGTCTCCCATAGACTCCATTTTATCCAAATAAGCCAAAATTTTTAAAAATTATTTCCTTTTTCTCTGTAATAAAACAGTAGCTTGTACTTTGATCCAAACTTCCTTATTGGAAGCAAAACCAGCCTATTGGGTTTATTTAATGTTTAAATTAATTTCTAGTAGACTTAATGCATGAAGACCCAAATTACGGAAAGATGAGTTATCCGGAAAACCCCAGGTCCCGAGCATTCTGGATAACAGGTCCCATACCTGTACCAATAGTTAACTCAAAGGGTCTGTTCACTTTTAAATTACATTTTTAGTATGATGTAGAGCAGTGATCCCCAACCAGTGGCTTTTGAGCAACATGTTGCTCTCCGACCCCTTGTATGTTGCTCTCAGTGGCCTTAAAGCAGGTGCTTCTTTTTGAATTCCAGGCAAGATTTAGTTGCTTAAAAACCATGTGTATTGCCAAACAGTCTCCTGTTGGCTTCAAGTCCACATAGGATCTATCAATGGCCAATCACAGACATATTTGGCACCCCAAGGAACCTTTTACATGCTCGTGTTGCTCCCCAACTCTTTTTACAATTGAATGTGGCTCACAGGTAAAAAAAGGTTGGGGATCCCTGATGTAGAGTGATATTCTGAGAGAATTTGCAGCCGATTTTCATTTTCTTTAATTTTGTTTTTTGAGTTTAGCTTTTTTATTCAGTAGCTCTCAAGTTGGCAGTTTCAGCGTTCTGGTTGCCAGTGCCCAAATTATCCTAGCAACCATGCATTTGAATAAGAGACTGGATTATGAATAGGAGAGGCCTGAATAGAAAGAGTAATAAAAAGTAGCAATAACAATACAATTGTTTTTAGATGGGGTCAGCGACTCTCTTGAAAGCTAAAAGAATAAGGAGGCAAATAATTAAATGATAAATAATTAAGACCAAATGAAAAGTTGCTTACATTTGGCCATTCTAGAACATGCTAAAAAGTTAACTTGAAGGCGAACTACCCCTGTAATAGAGATGGGTAGTGTAGCAATTCCTGCTCAGCTGCTTGTAGGGGTAATATTTCCTTCAACCATAAGAGCGACACACGAGATTAGACGAGGAAGAGAAAAATCAATGGGAGTCTTAAAAAAACACGATATCTGAACATCTAATGTGACAAATACTTACCACGCCCAAATCTCTGATCTGCACCAAAAGCATACTCATTATATCCGTTATAATCTTCATATCCACTGTAACCTAAGATACATGAAAATGCACATTAAGAGGGGAAATAAAGAAGCCAGGAGAGGAAAAAAAAAAAAGTTAATCACTAGCCACTGCAGATCACAGTCCATTCACTGTAAGGTTGTGACTAGTAACATCTGCACATGGAGGGGTGACCAAAGCTCTTAATGTGATGACAGACAGCATTAGTTCATATGTGCAACAAGTAGGGGAAAAAGCAGAATGTGCCCTAGCGCTTAAAGGAATAGTTCAGTGTGAAAATAAACACTGTGTAAATAGATAGGCTGTGCAAAATAAAGAATGTTTCTAATATAGTTAGGCAAAAATGTAATATATAAAGGCTGGAGTGAACAGTTGTCTAATAAAACAGCCAGAATCCAACTTCCTGCTTTTCAGCTCTATAACTCTGAGTTAGTCAGTGACTTAAGGGGGGCCACATGGTACATTTCTGTTCAGTGAGTTTGTATTGGATTCTCAGCATACCCCACCCCCCTCAAATCTCTGATTTGTTACTGCCTGGTAGCCAGGGTAACCAGTCAGTGTAAACCAAGAGAGCTGAAAGCAGGAAGTAGTGTTCAGACTGACATGTTATACATCAAATCACTCCAGCCTTTATACATTACATTTTTGGCTAACTAACTATATTAGAAATATTTTTTTATTTTGCACAGCCTATCTATTTACCCAGTTTTTATTTTTACACCGAACAATTCCTTTAAAGAACACATGCACAGAGATAGGTATTCCATAACACTGGCCAAAAAATAAATAAAAATTATGGAGAATATGTGGAGATGGCCCCTGGTTCAACACTGTACCAAGTATTAAAATCCTATTCAGTACTGTTCACCCAACTCTGATACAGAAGTAGAATCACTTAAAGAGGCAGTACACCTACTTGTTCAACATGGGGTTAATAAAGAGGACTTGTGCTGAACAAACATTATGCTTCACAGAAAATATGGTTTTTATTTCTTCAGTTTAACTCAAGACTGAGGGAAACTAAAGATACGCCATCTTTAACTTAGATCGATGGCCAGTCCACACAAACAGAAGCCCATTATGTAGAGGGGTTATCTGCTCTGCTTATCCAATTATCTACTTACCAAAACATGGTGTAGCATAAAACAATTTATTAATCCACATTAAAACAGCACGCAGTGTCACCTGACGCATTTCAGCCCTTAAAGGGGTGGTTCACCTTCAAGTTTTAGTATGTTATAGAATGGCCAATTCTAAGCAACGTTTCAGTTGGTCTTCATTATTTATTCATTTATCACTTTTGAATAATTTTCCTTCTAACTCTTTCCAGCTTTCAAATGGGGGTCACTGACCTTATCTAATAACAAATGCTCTGTAAGGCTACAAATGTATTCCTATTACTATTTTTTATTTCTGATCTATTTAGACCCTCTCCTATTCCAGTCTCTTATTCAAATCAGTGCATGGTTGCAAGGGTAATTTGGCCCCTAGCAACCATATTGCTGAAATTACAAACTGAAAACCTGCTGAATAAAAAGCTACAGAACTCAAAAACCACAAATAAAAATTGAAAACCAGTTACAAATTGTCTCAGAATATCACTCTTCATCATACTAAAAGGCAATTTAAAGGTGAACCACCCCTTTAATGTACCCTTAAAAGAACAATGTATATACGGTATACACACACGTATATGTAATGCCAGAGTATTAACATAGCTTACGTTTTTTTATCCATAATTAAGAACAGGCCTAAATCACAACGCCCTCTGCTGGTGAATGACTAACTATCTGAAAATGCCTGATAATGGACATATACAGCAGATGATCCAAAAGAATAATTTCTATATACAGATACATAGAATAACGCCCTCTGTTGGTGATTATATCAAAATATATATATATATTTTTTTTATTATTATTTGTCGTTCCATATATGCGAATAGGCATTCATATTAAATAATCCATTTTCCAAAAAATGTATATAGAAAAACAAAGAAAAATAAAGTCAAAATTCCATACATAGAAATCCATATACAATACACCAAAACGGAAAAATGTGAAAAACAAAAATCAGAGTTATTAAAAAGTTTTTTTGATTTCTCACTAAGTAAAAAACAAAACGAATTTATATAAAATGACAAGTATCAAATCTGGTGTGAAAAGGTTTTCTTCAGGGCCTGAATACCTCTTTATTATAACCAGGATTTGTTTTTCTTCACATTCAGTTTCGGTGTACTGTATATGGATTTCTATTGTACATGTACATTTACATCCTAAACTGCCAAACACCACATAAGTCTTAAAGGGTTTGTTCACCTTTAAATTAACTGTTAGTATGATGAAGAGCAGTGATCCCCAACCAGTAGCTCGTGAGTAACATGTTGCTCTCCGGCCCCTTGGATGTTGCTCCCAGTGGCCTCAAAGCAATTGATTATTTTTGAATTCGTGGCTTGGAGGCAAGTTTTGGTTGTATAAAAACCAGGTGTACTGCCAAACAGAGCCTCTTGGAGGCTGCCATTCTACATAGTGGCAAATAGTCAATTAAAGCCCATATTTGGCAGCCCAGGAACTTTTTAAATGCATGTTGCTCTCCAACTTTTTTTTTTTTTTTTAATTTGTATGTGGCTCAAGGGTAAAAAGGTTGGAGACCCTTGATGTAGAGAGTGAGTCCATTTGCAATTGATTTTATTTATTTTTATTATTTGTGGTTCAATTTTAGCTTTTTATGTGGCAGCTCTCCAGTTTGCAATTTCAGACATCTAGTTGCTAGGACCCTAATTCCCCTAGCAACCATGCATTGATTTGAATAGGAAACTGGAATATGAATAGGAAAGGCCTGAATAGAAAGATGAGAAATAAAAAGCAGCAACAATACATTTGTAGCCTTACAGAGCATTTGTTTTTTAGGTGGGGTCAGTGACCCTCATTTGAAAGCTTCAATGAGTCAGAAGAAGGCCGCAAATAGTTCATAAACTATTAAAAATAAACAATTAAGACCAATTAAAAAAGTTGCTTAGAATTAGCCATTCTATAACATACTAAAAGTGAACTTCAAGGTGAACCACCCTATAAGACATGGATATTTCTATATAATACACAAAAGCCATGAATATCTTGTAAATTATATCCTTATAAATTATATATATATTATATTTACAAGAGGGGGTACTTTATTCACTATATAACACACAAAAGCCATGAATAACTTGTAAATTATATCCTTAGAAACGGTGAGTACTGATCATTTCCGTCACATGACTCACTGAAACTTGTGTATTATAATAAATAAAGTACCCCCTGTTGCAAAGTATGAGGATATTAGAAGTTACCTCGGAGTTTTATGACCTGTATAAAAACAGTCGGCCTTTGGCCTCGTGTTTTTATATGGTCATGAAACTCCTCTGTAACTTATAATATCCTTATAATTAACAAGAGGGGGTGGTACTTTATTCACTATATAACTTTTACCAGTAAAAGGTAGCAGTTAGTAATACACAAATACATACCTCCTCCATATGCTCCACGTCTCATTCGGTCAAAACCTCTGCCTAAATTATTATAGCCTCTGCCGGCTCCTGGCCTGTCGTATGGGCCCGGTCGCTGCATACCAAAGAGTTTTCTGGGAGGATCATAGTTTGTACGAACCTCAGCCCGACTGCTCTTGAAGATTTCAATATACCTAAAACATTTGAATGCAGAGAGCTAAAGAAGATGTTTAGAAGCAGAACATAAAATAAGCAGGTAACGGCTATAGCAAAATGCTGAATATTTTAACATTAGTGACGGCAGATGAGAACGTCTGCAGTTGGTTTATTCATAAAGCACATCAGCAGTGTTACCACATGTGCATCTTAACAGTGTAAATGTTATGTACACCAAGATAAAAACTTTACTGCACATTTTTATGGGTAAAACAAGTCACTGGTATGTAACACAACCCATTGTGACAGTAAATATGCATTTTACCTAAACAGAAGACACCATATAATAAAGTAAATGAAAGTTTAGCACATATCACATTTTCTTATGGTAATACTAATCTAGTAATTACTTTTAGAAACATTCCGTCCCTTTACACATTTCACAAATTGCCTAAATTAAACACCGTAGTAAGAAAACATTAAAATGTGCATTCAAGGTCTGTTAAAGTAAAAGATATTTTGTTAAGCAATGGATAAAGCAACTATACCATAAGAAAAGTGACAAGCAACCAACCATCCATCCCCACCTGTGCCCTATTCTCTCCTTGTGTTTCTTTAGAGCCTTTTCAGCTATTTCCTGTGAAGCAAACTGCACGAAGGCCTCCCCCGTACTCCTCCCCTGGAAGTCCACCGGCAATGTTATCCCATTTGGCACGATTTCCAACCCTTCAACCCAAGGACAAATAACCCCAGTGGGGGTTTAAGATTAAAAATCACAAGCCCATACATCTCATTTCTTTACATAAAGTAGAACATACATTTGTTTTGAAAGTTCAGTAGCATTTACTTCAGTTATAACAAACAAAAAAACAAATAAGGCCATGTACAGAAATTAAAGGGACCCGTCGCACAAAAATTCTCAAAATCCTATCACATTAGTCAAGCAAAATGAACTTTAATTACACTATATAAATTATTTGAATCTTGTTTCCTTCAGTCTGGGAATTCATAATTATAACAAGCAGGCAGGAGCCATTTTGTGGACACTGTTATTAAGGCAAGTCTTGTATCATCTCAGAATCTTGTTTGTGCACCAGAATGGGGGACCTGATGTCCATCCCCATGTCCTGGCTACACAATTAAATGGTAAAGAGAACTGGGGGAATGTGGGGAGAGCAGTGACATCTAGGAAGTGCTGAATGGAAAGTGAAAGTAACTGCCTGCCCCACCTTTCAAGAGGCACTTTCATCATGAAAAACGCATGTTCCATCTAAGTCAGATGGGGTCATACTGAGTGTAAATAACTATTCATAATATTTGCTTTCTCACTGCAGTAGAAAACATTGTACTGGTATGGGATCGGTTATGCAGAAACCCGCTATCCAGAAAAATCAGAATTACGGAAAGCCTGTCTCCCATAAACTACATTTTATCCAAATAAACCAAGTTTTAAAAAAATGATTTCCTTTCTCTGTAATAATAAAACAGTACCTTGTAATTGAGTCCAACTAAGATATAATTAATCCTTATTGGAAGCAAAAACCAGCCTATTGGGTTTATTTAATGTTTAAATTCATTTCTAGTAGACTGAAGGTATAAAGTTTCAAATTACGGAAAGCTCCAGGTCCCATACCTGTACTTGATAACTATGCTTGTAATGGGTGTAAGCATTCTGGATAATACATTTCATAAAGCAACTTTAACCAACTGCTTGGGTCCCTAACAAGTAAGCAGAATGCAGTCATTTTGGGGCCTTACTTTTAGCAGACATTTAGACAGATGCCTGGTCACGAGTATCAGTGAGCCAAATAAACAAGGAACGGTTTTAAGTCAAACCAGAAAGTCAGAGAAATGGCAAACATTTACTTTGAAAGAACCTTAAATACATGGCTACCTGGGCTATGCTTTAAGGAAGAACATTTTTGCATTGGATGGAGGCCATTTTAAAGCATCCGCAAGAATGTTAAACCAGATGCACTTTACAAAGAAGAAATGACAAATGCTTTAGGTAGTGAACTGTATTTCCTATACAAGTACTTATTTCAGACCATGAACTTTAGTCCCAAATTAAGAGTGCTAATCTGGATACACAAATTCAAGACTGGGGGAAAATCCCCAGTTACGGTGACTAGCGTGGAACAAATAACCCAATTATGTGCACTAATTTCTAACCAGATCCCAGTCTCTGCAAGATCAGTGCTGGGACAGTGTAAACATGTTGCAATGCTAAGTACCACCACTGATTTACTGGACCCAAATTGAAACAGCTCATTTGTAGTAACCAGCTAAAAGTTTGTTTGGTATGGCACAACATATATATTCTGGTTGCATTTATACAGGTATGGGATCAGTTATCCAGAAAGCTCCAAATTACAGAAAGGCCGTCTCCCATAGACTCCATTTTATCCAATAATCACATTTTTTTTTTTTTTTAAATGATTTCCTTTTTCCTGTAAAAATAAATCAGTAGCTTGTACTTGATCCAAACTAAAGGTGGCCATACACGGGCCGATAAAAGCTGCCGACAGACCGTGTCGGCAGCTTATTGGCCCATGTATGGGGGGCCCCCGACGGGCTTCCCCGATCGAGATCTTCTCGATCGGATGGGATTAAAAATCCCGTCGGATTGCGGCCGCATCTGTTAGTTGATGCGGTCCCGCGATCCGACCGCCCGTTTGGTGAACGCTAGGATCCGATCGTTGGGCCCTAGGGCCCACGATCGGATCAGCCCGATATTGCCCACCTCAAGGTGGGCATATCGGAGGGAGATCCGCTCGTTTGGCGACATCGCCAAACGAGCGGATCTATCCGTGTATGGCCACCTTAAGATACAATTAATCCTTATTGGAGGCAAAACCAGCTTTTTGGGTTCATTTTATGTTATTTCTAGTAGATGTAAGGTATGAAGATCCAAATTACAGAGAGATCCGTTATCCAGAAATGTCCAGGACTTTAAAACAAAGGGTTTTGGAGCATTTAGGTGGCTAATTTTACAAGTCTTATAATACAAAACAAAAACGGTCTTTTCCCTGCTATTATGGTCACAGGAAGGTACTATGGGAGTAGCAAATTTCATATATAAACACATTGGACCACCAAAAAATGTTCTTTGGTGTGGTACTCAGATTTTTAGTCTTTCAATATTGCCTCCTTAAATGAATAGTTTCTTAAAACCTGCCCGACACTCAACTTATTTATATAAAGGTATGGGACCTATTATCCAGAATGCACGGGACCTAGGGTTTTCCGGATAACGGATCTTTCTGTAATTTGGATCTTCATACCTTAACAGAAAATCATGTAAACATTAAATAACCCCAATAGGCTGGTTCTGCTTCCAATAAGGATTAATTATATCTTAGTTGGGATCAAGTACAAGCTACTGTTTTATTATTACAGCAAAAAGGGAAATCATTTTTAAACATTTGGATTATTTTGATAATATGGAGTTTATGGGAGATGGCCATTTCGTAATTTGGGAACTTTCTGGATAACAGAACCCATACCTGTAGTAGTGTTTCTGAAGCAAACACCATTTTTACCAGTGCATTACTTTAAAAACAAATAAATTTTTTGATGTTACTGCTCCATTAAGCACATAGAATAGTTGAAAACAATTACCCGCATGTATACACTAGCATTTAGACTTCACTTATTACAGCTGCACCTCAAAGATTTCCAGCAACTAACCTGAGTAAAGTTTGCATAGATGGAGGGGGGGGGGCACCTATCAACAATTTGTTTGAAAAATGGGACAGAAGCTCCATGGTTACGTCACACAAGCGATAATTTGTAACATTTCAGAAATAGATACGGTTTCCTACAGTATAAAAGACTTTGTCTACAGAACTCAACATAACATCTAGCCAGACGATGAATCTGGGACAAGTTAAGATTTTCTTGCAGGGAGAGCTTTCAAATGCAGGTTGGACATGGACAAGTGGACTTTCAGAAGTGCACAAAAATAAACAAGTAAATTAGATTTTCAGCACTGCCACATTCACCTTATTAAGAAAATGTAACTCACTAAACATAACGGGTAAATACATATTAGAAAGGGCAAGAAATGAAAGGTTTCACATAAACGTCAGTTAACCTGCACTGCTCAGAAACAATAAAGGGTTTAAATAAGTTGCTACGGTAGCCATGGGGGATCAGGCATCCTATTTAAAATCTGCCATGTTTACATAAAGAACAAGCGGGACAGAATGCAGTGGATTCCTTCTTACACAGGACTATAAAAAAAAAAAGTTACATGCCATCCATAGCTCACTAGAGTACAAAAAAATTCCACAAGACTTTATAGAAAATCACTACAAGGAAAACATGGTACAAAAAAAAAAAAATCATTCAAATACTGGTCCTTTTAAAGAACATAGAAGATACCTTGCACCAGTGTTACTCATAGCAACCAGACATGTAAACAGCCTGAAAAGTACAAGATGAAAAACAAAAAAAAAAGCCAGTTGCTATAGGGAACTGCATTTGAGCAAATGTTCACAACTATGCTCTTATCTGATGCAAACAGTCCATCTCCTGTGTTGTGAGACAGGTGGCTGGGTCTCTTACAGATTGCATAGTAAAGGGGTATAATCCTAGTGAACATGGGCACTGTTATAAACAAAGCATGTTCTATTTGTAATCACTCCCAAAAGCTACTCAAAATACTTCCCATAATTGTAGTCGGAGCATTTCCCCACAATGTACCCCTCAGGACTGTAAAAACCTAAAAAGTTTCTGCTAACACGAGAACCTCCCTAGCAACTCAACTTTTAATGTTTTCCCGCATACCTGAAAAAAACTGTACAATCTCTTCTTTGCTACATCCAAAGGGCAGACCGCGGAGACGAACAAAGCCATCATTTGCCGTATCTGGGCTGTTAGGACCCGTGTGTTTTAGAACCCAGTCCATTTCAACACTATTTGACTTGAAAACTGTAATAAAAGAAAAAAAATTGTTACAAACAAGCGAGTAGCATCACACAGCAGCTAATATTTTGAGTAAGCGCTGCACAATATGTCGGCACTCTATAAATACATGTTAATAATGGGGGGGTGCAAATACACAAGCAACAACTAGAGACAACGAAGTCTATGTAGGGACAAAGTAATCGGCAGGTAACATTGATAATACAAACCGTGCCAGATGGGTAATATTACTGTATAAAGAAAGGCAGTTGCCAATGTTTTTCATCGGATTATAACATGCTTGATATTGATAATAAATTCAGGGCTGCTGAAGTGTTTTGTGTTCTTAATAGACAGTTGTATTGTTTTTATAAAGACAAACTTTACCATCTGTGAAGTTTTACATATATATTTTTTATATAGATCTTTATAAGGCATATTGAAAACGTGTGGGGGCCGACCATTCAGCCTGATATCCATTTCGAGGTAGCTAGCTTGCGATCAGGGTCAATCACTCCTGGAGATGGACACGTACACAGCGTTTAGGAAGTGGAGTCTATTTGGATTTAAAGGAACAGTAACGTCAAAAAATAAAAGTGTTTAAAGTAATGAGAATATAATGCAGTGTTGCCCTGCACTGGTAAAACTGCTGTGTTTGCTTATGAAAGCTACTATTGTTTATATAATAAACTGCTGTGTACCAATGGGGGCAGCCATTCAAAGGAGAAAAGGCTCAGGTTACACATCAGATAGCAAATAAGCTCTGTCTGTCTAATGGTGTTATCTGTTATCCATTCGTTAACCTGTGCCATATAGCCGTTTTTCAACTTCCACCATTGCTCCACAGCAGCTTGTTTATATGAAGTATAGTAGTGTTTCTGAAGCAAACACATCAGTTTTATCAGTGCAGGGCAACATTACATGATATTTTCATTACTTTAAAACACTTTCATTCTCTGGTGTTACTATTCCTTTAACAAGAAATCGCGTAGCTGTAATACATGGGCACACCTTCCCCACACATCATTTCACTAATGTGCCCAAATATTACTGCTATGGGATTCCTGATTGCACTGTGCTGGGGGGGCCGCATTATTAATAATTTCATGATGGAAGCTGAGGGCCGGTGTAAATCTGAAAATGGCCCGCGGGCCTGATTTTGGACTTGCCTGGGGTAGGGGTTTTTTTTTAGTTGAGGGTTGAATTCTCCTTTAAGGGCATAGACACACTCTCCAATTCTCCCTGAAGCTGCCTCCTCGATGACTAGCTTGAAAAACGCCAGCAGGATGACAGTCGGAGCACTTTGTTTTCCGAAGTTGCCCCAAATCTCCTCATGAGACAACTTTGGAAATCTAAGCGCTCCGACTGCCCTCCTGCCGGCGATTTTCATTCTAGTTGGCGGGGAGGCAGTTCGGGGAGATTAGTTGCCCCGTAGAAGAGGAGATTTGTAGCCGGGCGACTAATCTCCCCAAATTGCAGCGTGTGTGTGTTGCTAGGAACATGGCGTGCTACACACATTACCTTCTACATATCGGTGGGCCATTGTAGCTCGGTCTTTCTTCACGGCCAGTTGCAGGTCATCTTCAGTTTCAAACTCGACAAAAGCCTCGCCGCTAGGCCTTCCTTCCCGTGTGTAGATGAAGTGAACTCCACTTAATCCATTGGCAATTTTGCTTTCTGTGTGGAAGATGAAGAGCAGCTAAATACTGTAACAGAGACCAAAGAGTAAACACCCCCCCCCCCCAAATAAATAAATCAAATCTTACCAGAAAAGAAATTCTCGATCTCATCGTGAGAACAGGACCAGGGCAGGCCGCGCACTTTCACCACAAACCCATCGGAGCATTCGGAGGTGGACATTTTGCCGCTGATACGTCTCGGGGGGGAGGAGTTAACTGAAACAGACACGTGACTGCAATGATTAGCGAGACAAAATGGCGACCGCGGAAATGAGCGGCCTTCACTCTAGCCCTGGAAACAATGCACCGCGTAATATTTATATGAGCCGCCCCTGTAGTACTGCGGCAACATCGCAACAACTTAAACGTTTAAAAGGCTCTCAAAGTCTAAAAGGGAGCGCTTCCTCGTTACACAGAGAGAATTATATAAAGAAAACATTTTTACGCTCGTGTTGCGTCTGAATAAATGATTCGATCAATGATTATTTCTGAACCAGCGGTTACACTCAGTCCATTAATCATAGCGACCGACATTATAACAAAGGACGGAACGAGGAGACGGGCCCAGTAACAAAGCAGGCGGCTAATAAACTCTCTCTCTCAGCCTCTCTGAATGAAAACTCCATGTAAATACGGAGATTAAATCACCCCCAGCCCGTGGCCTAATCTTACCGCTCGATGAAGTTGCGCTGCAGTCTGACTGAAACAATCACAGCGTTCTTGTAATAAGGCTCTCTGAACAACGCATGCGCGTAGAGACTACCACTAAACCACGCCCTCACCCGGTGTCTCCTCCCACATAATGTTCTGTGGTGTTGCGTGGGATAGTTTTTTTTTTTTAAGTTTTTTTTTGATGCTGGTCTTAGGTTTCTGTACGGCAGGATGACAAACGTTTAAGGGGAAAAAAAAAACAATTAACATCAGTTAATAGTGCTGCTCCAGCAGAATTCTGCACTGAAATCCATTTCTCAAAAGAGCAAACAGAATTTTTTTATATTTAATTTTGAAATCTGACATTGTGCTTGACATGTTGTCAGTTTCCCAGGTGCTACCAGGCATGTGACTTGTGCTCTGATAAACTTCAGTCACTCTTTACTGCTGTACTGCAAGTTGGAGTGATATCATCCAGATCCAAGCAGAATTGGAGGAACCGCACACCTTACAAAACCAAAACAGCGTGTCCTGGTGCCCGGTGGTAGAGAAAACGGCATCCTCAAAGGTACGTAGAAATTCACCGGCACACTGGAATTAAGTTAGCAGGGCAAGCCCTTGCAATTGTATTAATGCACTGCATTAATACAATTGCAAGGGCTTGCCCTGCTAAATTAATTCCTGTGTGCCGGTGAATTTCTACATGATATCATCCAGAGCCGGGCCCAGTAATTAGGGATGCACCGAATCCACTATTTTGGATTCGGCCGAACCCCCGAATCCTTTGTGAAAGATTCGGCCGAATACCGAATCCGAACCCTAATTTGCATATGCAAATTAGGGATGGGAAGGAGAAAAACATTTTACTTCCTTGTTTTGTGACCAAAAGTCATGCAATTTCCCTCCCCACCCCTAACTTGCATATGCAAATTAGGATTCACATTCGGTTCGGCTGGGCAGAAGGATTCGGCCGAATCCGAACTCTGCTGAAAAAGGCCGAATCCTGGCCGAATCCCGAACCGAATCCTGTATTCGGTGCATCCCTACCAGTAATGCAACTAGAGGGGGGTGGGCCCTGTCACAGTATGCCCGGAACCACCCGGAATTCGTGGCGCATGAGCTCCCGGGGGCCCTGAGGGGTGCGGCCCTGGCCCAATCGCACCCCCTGCTCCCCCGGTAGTTACGCCACTGGCCAGGCCAAGTTGGCCGCTCGCCCAAGGCAACCTGGCCAACTACATCACCCCACTCCTGATTCGTGTGTGATCACAAGATCGCACACATCGCAGGGACACGCACAGAAGCCAAGTGTGTGCACATGCTCAGAAGATTGCGCACATCCCAGAAGAAGAGATTGCTGCTACAGGTGGGGAAACAAGGTCTGAACTAGGGGCAAGGCAGAAGAAGAGGTACGGTGTCAGATACCCCTCACCTTTGCGCCCTAGGCATGTGCCTCTTCTGCTTATCCCTAGTTCCGGCCCTGATATCATGCCTTCCCTTCCCCCCCCAGCAGCCTAACAACAGAACAATGGAAAGGTAACCAGATAGCAGCTCCCTAAAGGTCGCCATACACTGAGAGATCCGCTCGTTTGTAGATGTTGCCAAACGAGCGGATCTCTCCCCGATATGCTCACCTTGAGGTGGGCAATATTGGACTGATCCGATTGTGGGCCCTAAGTCCCAATGATCAGATCATAACAAGGGGTAACGGGCTGTTTTTTTCCAATTTAATTGTCGACATATGTTCTCATATTCTTTCCTTGATGATTCTAATGGTCTGTCCCATATAAAGTTGCCCACAGGGGCATTTAATAATGTACACCACAAAGGTGGATGTACAAGTAGAGTACCCCCTGATTTTAATAAGGGTACCTCTCCGTGGATGGTATATAGTGTCCCCTTTTAAACAGTTTGAGCAAAAGCTGCAGGACAAACATGGGTAAGATCCATTATTCCTGGGGTGTAACATCAGATCTAACCAGCATTGATCCTTTAGTTTTATTTCTTTTATAATACATAAATGGGGGTTCCTTAAAAATCTCCACACTGGGGATCCCATCCATGAGTATTCCCCAATGTTTCAGTATGATTTGTGCCACCTTTTCACTCAGGGAAGTGTATTTCGAGACAAAGGGAACCCGTTTCACCTTATCACTTGATGAATGTACAGCCCTCATGTCATTTTGTTCAACTACAGATCTTTGTTTTTTTAATAAGGGAACGGGGTACCCTCTTTGTACAAATTTTTCCTCTATCCAGTTGCTCAGATAATCTAATCTCATTGGATGCAATCCTTTTTACCCTCATAAACTGAGATTTAGGTAGGGATTTCCTTGTCTGTAAGGGATGAAAGGAGTTTAAGTGCAATAGGTATTTCTGTCGGTTGTTTTCACAAACAGATCTGTTATCAACCGTTTTCCATCTTTGATCACTTTAGTATCTAAAAATGCAATGTCTTGGGAATCAGAATGCAAAGTAAATTTAAGATGTGGTAAGGCCCCATTAATGCATTCAACAAAGGTTTGTAGCCCCCACCAGCCCACTAAATAGTGACTTTCTATGGCACCTTATGGCAGCCCCTCTGGCATTTGCCAGAACCCACAGATTGCCAGTCCGGGCCTGGATGGGGGCAATGGACGTCAGCGGGCATAAAGGTGTCCACTATGTAAATCCGGCTCTGTTCATACCACCATCATGTGGGATAGAGGTGTAGAGGCTCTCGACGTACAGTGTGACCAGTACTAAGGGTTGCCAGTTAAATACCTGCCTGGGCTGGTATTACAAATTTACCGGCAATGTAGCTGCCGGTAAATTTGTTATACGATCAAAAGGAGCCCTCAGCCTGCCCCCAATCCCCTGCAACTTACCTTTTCTTTTGCCTCTTCTAGCGTCCGCGTGTGTCCGTTGAGTGGCCCCGCCCCTTTTGATGTTACGCCCCGCCCTTTTGACATCACACCCGCCCCCAAATTTTTTTTCTAAAAGGTGGCAACGCTACCAGTACTGCATGCTGTGGAACATATGTCAAGGTCATTAACTTAACCAATAAGTCATCCTTCAAATATGTCCCAAAACATATTCCCTGATTAGACGATCTACAAAAATGGATATGGTGTAGAGCTTAGGCACTTCCAAATCTTCTCCTGTGTCTAGGCATCCCCAGCAGCTCACTACAAAACAATCGATTTCTACAGCTTGTCCTTGTCACATCCACTGAATTCACGTTTCAGAGGCAAAGACCAAGACCACACACATGAGCAGAATTACGTACATTTAAGTATGTCCTTTCAGCGCAGGCAGTCTTGAAGAATGATGCGACCATCATATCGACATCGCTTCAGTCATCAGCTCAAAGCTTGGGGGGTTTCCTTGTCCTTTAATAGTAATGAAGAGAAAAGCTGCTCATTTAACAATAATGTAAATCACTACAACTTTACAATACATTACACTTTCATTGGAACAGTTGCTTTTGATATGGAAAAAAAAGATTTTGCATTTGAATACTCCTGCCATACCCTTGGGTCATGTTTATGTTTAGTGAGGAGCCCTTTCTCTAGGAGATTAAGACTAGGCATTAGTTACGAAGTGGGGAGGATATACATTTTCATGCAATTCTCAGCTACAAGCTGTTATTGCTGCAAAAGCTTTGCTTTAAATATATTAAAGTGTGAAAGGCTGAATACTTCTGCAAATGACATAGTCCAGTTTATGTTATTTTTCACAGAATATGATGTTACTAAAGTGTAAGTTTCAGTGCTTTTAAATAAAATATCAGGGAATTTGGACTACAATTATGACATTTAGACTCCTTTAAGCTTCTATTTAGGGCTAAACAAATGATCTTCCAATTATTTGAGTTCAAATTTACCCTCATGTGGTGTAGGATTTGGAATCAGTACACCAAGAGAACTGGTCAAGGGGATGAATGCGTTTGCAAATCTCTGGATATTCCTGCAATTTTCAAGGGTAATAGTTGATTTACATAGCACCTATATATAGTGAAACCTCAATATTAAATACCCTGATCTTAAAGGGATATTGTCATGGGGAAAAAAAAATATTCAAAATGAATCGGTTAATAGTGCTACTCCAGCAGAATTCTGCACTGAAATCCATTTCTCAAAAGAGCAAACAGAT
This sequence comes from Xenopus laevis, assembly GCF_017654675.1. NCBI lineage: Eukaryota > Metazoa > Chordata > Amphibia > Anura > Pipidae > Xenopus > Xenopus laevis. Next base: position 115,459,909 of record NC_054376.1, read on the forward strand.
TTTGACATTTTGTCAATTTTGTCAATTTCCCAGCTGCCCCTGGTCATGTGACTTGTGCCTGCAGGCTGCTGTTTTTCCTTCTCAATGTAACTGAATGTGTCTCAGTGGGACATGGGTTTTTACTATTGAGTGCTGTTCTTAGATCTACCAGGCAGCTGTTATCTTGTGTTAGGGAGCTGTTATCTGGTTACCTACCCATTGTTCTTTTGTTTGGCTGCTGTGGGGGAAAATGGAGGGGGTGATATCACTCCAACTTGCAGTACAGCAGTAAAGAGTGATCAAAGTTTATCAGAGCACAAGTCACATGACTTGGGGCCACTGGGAAATTGACAAAATGTCTAGCCCCATGTCAGATTTCAAAATTGAATATAAAAAAATCTGTTTGCTCTTTTGAGAAATGGATTTCAGTGCAGAGTTCTGCTGGAGCAGCACTATTAACTGATTCATTTTGAAAAAAAATTTTTTTCCCATGACAGTATCCCTTTAAGTTTCTGCCCACTGTATTTTTGTGGTCCCACCAATATATAATGCTTAAAGGGGGTTGTTCACCTTCAAACACTTTTTCCAGTTCAATTGGTTTCAGTTAATTCACCAGAAATAAAGACTTTTTCCAATTACTTTGTATTTTCTATATTTGACAGTTTTTCCAATACTGGAGTGTAAAGTTTAATTTTTCACCCTCTAAAGCTGCTCTGGGAGGGGGGGGGGTCTCCAACTCTTTTAACTGTTGTAAATTGATACATTTAGTTGATACATTTATTGTCTTTGTCCCTGCTGAGCAGAATCCCAGAGTTTCATTAAAGGCGGCTGTTAGAATTGATACAATAGTTGCTAATATTGCACCCATGCTGATGAGAAATGTATCAACTAAATGGAGCAAATTGTAACAGTTCAGAAAATACTCCAGGATCAATGAGCAGCCAGACTGAACATCAGAGATAACAACATTCAACTTTTAATTAAAATTTTGTGAAAACGGTCAAAAATAAAAGACGGAAAGCAGTTGAAAAAAAGTATTTGTTTATGGTGAACAATCTGAAAACAACTGAAAAAAGTCATTGGAAGGCGAACAACCCCTGTTCCCTGATTTTACATGCTTCAGTTTTTTTTTCACATTTCTTTTTTTTTCAACCTAAAATTATGTAAATATCTACCATAGCACTTTACAGAGATTATACGTCATTCACCTATCCGAGTAGAGCTTCACAGCTTTGAGGATCCAACATGCCTCCCAATGTGTGAAGAACGACAGAAAGATCTGTTTTGCTTAGTATCATGAAATTTTTGGTCACACTTATTTTGTGGTCACTTTGTGGGACTTGCAATATTTGGTGCAGTGTTATGGTAAATTTTGAGAGTGAAATTGCAGCAAACTGAGTGGACTGAGTCAGGTGAATGTGTTTTGCTCTTGCAGAATTGATCACATAAGGAGGAGAAAATTCGTCAGTGAAATTGCATGAACCCAAGTGGACTTAGTCAGGTATAGGTAAGCTTCATGGCACTAGTGGCAGGGCCAGATTTACATAGTGGGCGCCCCTAGGCCCGCTGCCGTTCGCCATCACCTCCCTTTTATTCACTCAAATTTTCATTATCTGGACCATACAAATGGGGATTGGTGCACAGGAAATTTAAAAAACTATCTTATCTCTTGTGCATCCCCAATGTTTCTGAACCAATGTGGCTGTGGTTGGGCAGCATGCCACCCCCTAAAATCCTGCCGCCCTAGGCCCCGACCTTCCACAAACCCAGGCCTGACTAGTGGTGGAATGCAAGGGAAAAGGATAGTCTGATAGTTTGACTGTGTGCATTAAAATAAATGGTCTGATAGTTTGACTGCTTTTCTGAAACAGTCTGATAGCTTTATTCCAGTCCAAGAGGTATAGGGGCCCCATGAGGCTCTAATTCATACACAATTTCAATAAACATTGGTAAAACAGGTCAACCACTGTTGGGCCCAGTAAGATCTAGTTACGCCACTGATCAGTGCCACAACTAGAGTGTGCCGGGCCCCCCTACAAATGAAATCTTCAGAGGGGCCCAGCGCACTCTGATCCCCATCCTCCCACCCAGAATCTGCCCACTCCCCTCCAAGACTCTGTTCACTCCCCCGCCAAGACTCCGCCCACTATGAGCCCTGTGCCGACGTGCTCTGCTTTCCCCCCACAGGTAAGAGAGCGGCCAGGGGATTCTTGTTGGTTACAGAGGAAGCAGACCATGGGGTCTGCTTCCTCTATAGTTACGCCACTGGGTGGCATCAGAAAGGCGGTCTCAGGGAAGCAAGGACCCTCAATATCACACACAAGGTACTTAAATATAATTAGGGCCGAACTTGGATCATGGGTGCCCCTAGGCCACTCGTTACTATCACCCGTCTGGTGCAACCGCTCGGTCCCCACATTTCTGGGGTCCGAGGGTCCTCCTGTTCAGATCTGGACTGGGATTCAAAATAGGCCCTGGCATTTCAAGTACACAGAGGCCCAAACAGTCACCCAGCAGCCCAATAAATAGTGACTGTCTATGGAATCTTATAGCAGCCCCTCTGGCATTTGCCAGAACCCACAGATTGCCAGTCCAGGCCTGCTCCTGTTATTACAGACAGTGTTTGCTAATGAATGTGAAATTCCACTTTAAAGCGCATGTCTTAGTTCACCAAGAATCTGGCTCATCTTATTAGTTACAATTGTAACTTAGTGCAGAGGTTACTCATTCTAGGACTGTGCTAAAAAGACTCATTTAATATTAGAAATGTTATGGTTTCCTGTCGGCTTGGGGGATTCCAATAAACTTTGCAGGCTGAGCTGTCAAAATCTGGACTGTACCACGAAGAGGGGGGTAGTTGCGACTCTGTATTTAGCTGCCATCGTTATTATTCGTAACGGCAGATTATTGACGTTTCCCAGATTTGAGAATAATGATAAAACCTTAAAAATCAGTGAGCCCGATCCGGAAAGAACAAAAGGCAACAAAACTAGTTAACGGGTCACTACCCATTTGCATCACTGGGAAACCCGCGCGCACAGTAAGGGACAGCCACTCGTCTCTCATTGGTTGCTGTTCGGCAGCGGACGCTCAGTGGCTGAAAGTATTGGCGCGCCACTTATATTGGGGAAAAGGCGCAGATTCTGGTGGAAAGAATTAGACTGTCAAGGAGAGAACCCCCCATAAAAAAAATTGTGGTCAGGGCCCCCCATTAAAAATTATTGGTGGTTAGTGCCCCCCACCTCATAAAAATATTTATAACCAATGTTTTTACAACGTGGTGAGGCCCTGGGCACCAATTTTTTTTTTTTTTATTGTAAAAATATTGCCCCCCCCCGAAGTTTAAAATGAAAAATTGTTGCCATATTGCACTTCATTAGCGTGGTCCACCTGCTGTCTGGGAGGTGCCAATGTCCGAAGGCATGGGGGGAGCACAGGTGGCTGCATCTTCTTCTAGTGACAGCATTTTCTTCCCTTATTGGTCACAGAATCTGAAGTCCCGGTAAAGCTGCATGACGATTCGATGAGCTGGAGGTCAAGTCCTCTAACTTTTGCATCCACAGCATTGGCCCATCAGCATGCACTTGGAATGGAGTTTACAACAGGCAACTATGTGTTTTTGCGACGCAATGTACATGCTGATCAGCTGTGCCTGTCCATATGCACTCATAAGGGACCAAATCTTCCTCCTCTGATGGTGTATCTTTGCATGTGGAGAGGACACTGGCCTAAGAGCACGGGGGGGGGGGGGGAGGGGGTGAGACTTGTCCATTAAGTTTATCTTCTTTGTCCGTAAATTTGTAATACCAGCCTTGGCAGTCGTGTTACTGGCCGGGTGGCAACCCTATACCCATGTAACATACAGTACTCGGCACTTTACCTGAGACACTTCATTGTATGCTCCAGTTGGTACCGACACTCAGGGTGTTCAATGTAGATCATATTCCCAAAACATTTTAAATATTATAAAAATATTTTAAATTATAAAAATGTAATATGATTTAGTAATAGAAAAATTACCAGATTTCTTCCTTGTTTAGCAAAGCAAATTCTACCGTTGGAAGTTTTAAATGACGCCCTCTCGTTTGTCTTTAGAGAACGCCTCAGCTAAGAGTTTGGCAGCTCCCTCACGTCTTGGTGGGAACTGTCGATTTCTTAATTTCTACATTATGGGGCAGATTTATCAAAGGTCGAGGTGAATTTTCGAATTAAAAAAAATTCTATTTTTGTGTACCTCGACTAGGGAATAGTGCAAATTTGAAAAAAAAAATCAAATCTAAATATCGAAATTTATCATGTATGGTCTCTTTAAAAATTCAACTTCGCCCATTCGCCATTGAAAACCTGCTGAATTTGCTTTTTTTTAGCCTATGGGGGACCTCCTAGAACCTATTTGGAGTCAATTGGACTTTGAAAAATCAGTTGGTTTTTTGGAAAAACTTAGATTTGAATTCAATCTAATGCACTATTACTTCGATTCGTACGATTTGAATTTGGCCGAATATGACCTATTCAATGGAAAACGGACCTATTCGGCCAAAAAAAGCTTCAACTTAATTTCACTTGGTCTTTTTTTATTCGAATTTTGAAGTTTTTCAAATTCAACCCTTGTTAAATATGCCCCTATGCATTAACATAGGCAAAGTGTGTTCAAACATGAGACAGCAATCCCATTTTTGTTAAAGGGGAACTATCGCGGAAATGGAAATATAAGCTCCATCACACTGAAATAAGACACTTTCTAAATTAAAAATCCTGCATCATTTCTCAAGTTTACATCCACTATTACTCTCTTGGTATCTGTTTCTCTTCATTCTCTCTTCATGCAGCAGTTGGGTGTCGGATATTAATTGACAGTTAGATCCAATATATTTTATAGGGGGGGATTCCTTTCCTAGCAGATGAATTAGAGCTCACTCAAATAACTGATTCCAGTACAAACAAAATCTAACAAAATAACTGCCTTTTGCACAAATTCTGCATGTAGAGAGACATGATGTCTGGTGATTTTAATAGTGAGCTCTAATACATCTTCTAGGCAAAAGGAGCCCCCTATAAGATATATTGGATCTAACTGTCAATGAATATCTGACACGCAACTGCTGCATGAAGACAGAATGAAGAGAAACAGATGTTGAGAGAGGGATAGTGAACATAAACTTGAGAAATGATGCAGGATTTTTAATTTAGAAAGTGTCTTATTTCAGTGTGATGGAGCTTATATTTCCATTTCCGCGATAGTTCTCCTTTAACAAAAATGGGGAGAGGAATAGTGAACATAAACTTGATTATTTCAAAAATGATGCAGAAGTGTTAATTGATTGTATTTAGAAAGTTTCTTACTTCAGCATGAGGAAGCTTATATTACATTTTAATTTTTCGCGATGGTTCCCCATTAACTTCTTTTTGCAACTCATTATTTAATATTTGGTGGAGAAATGTCTACATACAAGCAGCAGTTGCTCTTCATATAATATTCAATTAGTTAGGATGCCAACTGACCCTTTTTATAGACCCTTTTTAGGTGACCTAAAACACCCATTGCCTGTATCCGCAACTGCACCACTCATTACTGACCACTAGGGATGGGCGAATTGTTTTGCCATGGAAATGATGCCCATAGACTTGTTTGGCTTTGTGCGCCAAAAAAAAATAAATGGTGTGCATCTTTTTTTTTATTTTTTAATCCCATAGACTTTAATGGGTGTTGGCGACATTTCGCTGCCAGTGAATTTTTAACGAAACGGGTAAAATTCGCCCAAACCTACTGACCAGATTCATGCTCCATGTATGAATGACTGAAACAAATCAACACAATCTGCAACATTCTTTCCAATTCATATTTGGCATTAGGGCTGTTTTGATCACTGGCAAATAGTGCTTGGTTAATAATGGGGTGTCCTGTTCTGCGCCCTGTCCTATGATGGGGGATGGGGCGCGCTGCAGCTGCGGCGATCCACAGGAAGGGCCCGGTGCGAGTCCAGAGTAGCCGCCGGCGGCTCCCGGCCCCCCGCGAGCGGACGCCGGAGAGAGAGGGGGGCGGGAGAATGGAGGCCGCCAGGGCGCCTAGTCCAGCCGCGGCGCGTGCCCAGCCACGCTTCGTGCTCCAGCCCTTAGAGCCAATCCTTATCTCGAAGTTACGGATCTGACTTACCTTACCTACATTGTTCTAACATGCCAGAGGCAGTTCACCAGAATATTCCTTCTGAACTGATCTACACTACCACTAAGTACACGGAGCACAGCAGGAATTATAGAGCACTTTTTCCCTTCTAAAATGTTTTGGATGTTTTTTTAAAGCAACGGAATTAAGTTGCTTACAGTATCTCCGACCTAAAGCAAGAGCCGGTTTTTAACTACAGCTGTTCCAACAGAAATGTATGGATCGGTTACACACTCGCGGTAAAGAAGAGGAGCAAGGCATTGAGCTTGAATACTTGGACAGTTTACATTACAAGCATGAATCCTGGCTTTATGACAGAACAATGTTGTGAGTACTTGGTTGAAAGTTTTTATGTTTGCCATCTTCTGCAGCTTTTCAGTTGGTCTAAATTATTTTGTATTGTTTTTGAATTGGCCTTTCTAGGCTGCAGCAGTTGTATGTCCCCATAGCAACAAATAGAAGTGAGGGTTTTAACTTTTTATGCTTTTTTTTCCCCTATTCATCTTCCACACTGCTGTCTGGCACCTAGGGCAATCCATCAGAATTGAAACCATAGAAATGCTGTATTTTGTATACTAAACATAAACATGAACTTACTGCATCACAAGCCTAATCAAACAAATGATTTATGCTTTCAAAGTTGGCCACAGGGGGTCACCATCTTGTAACTTTGTTAAACATCTTTGCAAGACCAAGACTGTGCACATGCTCAGTGTCGTCTGGGCTGCTTAGGGATCGTCATAAATTATCAAAACAGCACAAGTCAAATAATATCTGCCAGAAGCAGATACAGCAAGACTGATTAATAATCAGAATATACAGACTGTACTGGGTCTGTGGATACAAATCTACACAGTTGTTACAGGGAAACAAACAAAGCTGCTTGAGTTGTGGGAAGTAAGGTGGTGGGCTCCCCCGTGCCGTTTGACAGTATGATCGTTTCCCTGCAGAGCAGTTGGGGACCGTCTGAAGTTTCCTATCTGCAGCTGTGAGAGCAAGTAAAACGAAGAGGGAATTTCACTGCATACAGTCGGGTTTCTTATAAAAACATTTTTTAATTAATGTATATTGGAGATAAATTTCTTTTTCATTGAGAAAGTAAAATTTTTTGCCTTTACATTCCCTTTAAAAAGTTGTGGTTTTTGTTTGGTAAATAAACTCCCCCTTATAGGGTCAGTCAATGTACCCCTTTATTGAACAATATTTTAGTGCTTGTGCTGAATATACACTTGTTTTAATTGCAACAATTTTTTTTTTATATTTTCAGCTAAACTGGATTTGACACTACTCCATGTTTGATCCTATTGAGGTAGATTAATACATTACCAGTCCACTCTGCATTGGAAATCTAATTGTACAACTCACAAGGACCAAACATGGCATTGCTTCAGTTCCCAATATTGCTCCCAGTTTAGCTCAAGAAACCATCTCTTGAGGTTAATGAGCCAGTTGTCAAGAATGGATAAAAGAAGGGATGCACCGAATTCATGATTCGGCCTTTTCCAGCAGCATTCTAATTCAGCATTTGAATCCTTGTGCTTGGCCGAGCAGAATCCTAATTTGCATATGCAAATTAGGGGCGTGAAGGGAAATCTCGTAACTTTTTGTCACAAAACTAGGAAGTAAAAAAAAATTTGTTTCCACTTTTTACCATCCTGTCACTAATTTGCACATGCAAATTAGGGTTTGGTATTTGTCTGAATCTTTCATGTAGGATTCAGAAATTCAGCCGAATCCCAAATAGTGGATTGGGTGCATCCCTAGATAAAAGTAATGTTACTGGCCTGTATAACATGCAGAATGTGGTGTCTCATTTTCTATTTGTCTCAGGGTGGATTTTGAAAACCTGCAGCACACGCCCGTTTTGGTTTTGGACGTTAACGAAGACTTCAAAAAGACAAAATCAAACAGGAAGCATCGATCGACAAAGTAAGCCTGTGTCCACGAAATGTATTCATTGTATTGAAACATTTATTGTACATTACATTAAAAAAATGTTATTTAATTACAGATGAAGGAATTTTTGGCTTCCCTCTAATCTTCTGTGAAGAAAGGAAGACTTCCTATGTTGGTTTGCGCATTTCTATATCCACCCAATTGATTTGATTGGAGTTCCGTTGTGGGTTCCTTTAATATTCTATAAGTACATTAAAGTTTGGGGCTGGAGCTTTTCACCACTGTGTATTAAGATCCTAATGTTCTAAATGATATTCCTTACTTGCTGGCATATTTGATCGATAGGAAACCCATATCTGCAGTGAGTATCCAGAAGTGAATGCCCTTATACTTGAATGAAAGCTTCATCAATTCCACAATCCGCTTTGCATGGAAAGGTCACTGCCTTGTGCTGAAATAAGAACTCGGCCATCATAAAGGAGAACTAAACCTTAAAAATGGTTAAAAATACCATATTTTAAATACTAAACTTATTGCACCAGCCTGAATTTTCATAATCAATAGTTGCAATGATGCAGGACTTCAAACTTGTCACAGGGGGTCACCATCTTGGAAAGTGTCTGTGACACTCACATGCTCAGTGGGCTCTGATTGGCTGTTGAGAAGCTAAGCTTAGGGCTCGTCACTAATTATCCAGCAGAAAATGAGCTTCCCCTGTAATATAAACTGATGCTACAGGTTTGCTGATTATTAAATTCTGATGCTAATTGCACTGGTTTCTGTGCTGTCATGTAGTAATTATCTGTATTAATTACTAATCAGCCTTATATTGTGACATTTCTATTCTATGTGTACTGTATATTGTGAGTGGCTCCCTAAGCTCAGTAAGTGACAGCAGCACAGAGCATGTGCAGTGAATCAGCAGAAAAGAAGATGGGGAGCTACTGGGGCATCTTTGGAGACACAGATCTTTACTGCTAAAGGGCTGTGGTTGCCTTGGGCTGGTACAGAAGCACAAAACATCATGTACAGCATTTCTACCTACTTTAGTTCTCTTTTAAAGGGGGGTGTTCACCTTTAAATTAACTTTTTGTATGATTGAAAATGACCTGAGAATTTTTTTTTAGCTTTTTATTCACAAACTCAGGTTTGCAGTTACAGCAACCTAGGGGCCAAAGCTCCCTAGAGACTATGAATTCATTTGAATAAGAGACTAATCTGAATAGGACTTGGCCTGATTAGAAGAGTATTAAAAAAAAAAAAAAAGCAGCAATTACAATAAATATGTAGTTTTAGACGGGCTACAAAAGGAGCTCCTGTGCTTTTGCAGCACAAAGCTTGTGTTGGGTTTTTTTCAAGGCTTGGATGGTGCTCCATATCTGATAAACAACAGTTTTGCAGACAGTGTTGTGCCCATGGAGTGATACAACTACTACAGAAGTGCCACTACTCCTACTGCAGTACTACAGTGAGCTGTAACTTCATACTTTATTGTCATAGTGTTGTTTAATATTTAAAACTGATCCACTATAACTTTTACTACCTCAACGTTGACAAACTCTCCACAAGTGAAATGGCTTGTGCCAGTACCCACCTGGTGTGTAGCTGGTTTTTTTTTGGGAGGGGGATAATGTTGGTACCTCAATATTTCCAAAAAAATCCCACACGCATGCTATTAATATAAAAAACAATTTTATTAGGCAATCTCAGAGATCAGAGTGCTAGGTAAGCATGAAACGCATTAGGCTCCATGTGGGGATTGTTTGATACTTTAAAATGATTTAATAAAATTATTTTTTATATTAAAGGGCATGTAAAGTCTAAAATAGAATAAGGCTAGAAGTGCTGTATTTTGTATACTAAACATAAACATGAACTTACTGCACCACAAGCCTAATCAAACAAATAAGTTAAACTTTCAAAGTTGGCTACAGGGGGTCACCATCTTGTAACTTTGTTAAACATCTTTGCAAGACTAAGACTGTGCACATGCTCAGTGTGGTCTGGGCTGCTTAGGGATCATCATAAACAAAGCTGCTTGAGTTCTGCATGGCTGGGAAGTAAGGCGGGGCTCCCCCTGCTGTTCATAAGTATGATTGTTTCCCTGCTCAGCAGTTAGGGACCGTCTGACAATTCCTATCCACAGCAGTAAATGAAGGGAGAATTTCACTGCATACAGTCAGGTTTCTTATAAAAACGGTACACATTTTTTAATTAAAGTATATTGGAGATAGGCTTCTTTTTTATTAAAGAAAGTAAAAATGGGATTTTATTCTTTTGCCTCTACATTCCCTTTAATAACACGCTTGTGGGATTTCTTTTTTATATGGAAATATTGAGGCTGTACCTCTATTTGCTAGAGGACCCCAGCATGCAACCAATTGTTAACGTATGTCTATTTCCAAGTAATTTAGTGATCGAGCACATAATGTGGGTACCTGACAACAACCATGTGATCAAGGGTCAACTACTCCTGTGAATGGAAAGTTTGCCATTGCCTTGCTCGATTGCCACAAATGGAATTAGATTGATACTCCATACAAAACTAGTATGTCACAGCCATAGCTGATATTATTATTCCCCAAAAGCCGTATTCAATATATCCAAATACTAGGGATCCAGGAATTGGCCTTTTAGAGCAGGATTCAGATTTGGCTGAACCAAATCCTAATTTGCATATGCAAATTAGGGGTGGGGAGGAAAATCGCCTGACTTTTTGTCACAAAACAAGGAAGTAATTGTTCCCCCCTTCTCACCCTAATTTGCATATGCGGATTCGGTATTCAACCGAATCTTTTCAGCCAAATCCAAAATAGTGGATTGGGTGCATCCCTACCAAATACCAATGATTTTTACAGTATTAGGAGCCGGCAGAGTGGGAGCCATTAATATAACTGCTCTTAACATCTGAACAAAACAATTGTTTGCTATTGGCTATATATACAGGCAGATTTATCAAGGGTCGAATTTTGAATTAATGAGTTTTTTTTCCCCTTTTTAACGAATGATTTTATTTAAATTCGATTGGGGGGGTTTGTTTATTTTTAAAAAAACAAAAAACTAATCTGTAAAACCGAATTAGGATTTGATTCAGTATTCGGCCGAATCTTTAGAGAAGGATTCGGGGGTTCGGCCAATCCAAAATACTGTATTTGGTGTATCCCTATTTTAAAGCAACTAACCGCAAGTTAATTGAAAAGACTGGCCACTGGGACCTACAAACACTTGCCTGTCCCAAACTCTGAATTCTGCATTTGTATTGTATTTCGTCTCGTTTCTGTGTATTATCATATCCTGTCATTTTTGTACATACAAAATCTAATCAGGCTTTTTTTTTTTTTTTTTACGTCTTTCATTTGTATTTATCACTGTTGCTTCTCTTTAGCAATTAGTGGTGAGTGAAATGCCCTGTGTGTTATATCAATGTGACCACGTCTAAGCTGTTGGCAGTTTATGCATGTAAATTGATTATTTACACAAACTTATTATGTAAAGTTCAATATTTATATTTTAAAAAATGCTTACATTAAATGTAATTTCTGATGTGTTTTTTTTCTTGATTATGAATTTATTCATGCAGCATTCTGTGAATATTAAACACATTAAACGATATGTTTCCTTATTTATAGGCAATATAATAATATTGTCTTAGCTTAAAGGTAAACTAAAGCTAAATATACGGAGTCTGAGACTAGTAATTATTGGTAATTGGCAACCAGCACAATTGGCATCTGCTTTTATGACATTTCATTTCTTGCTTGATGATTTCTGACGGCCCCTAAGCTTCTCATTAGCTGCTCAGAACCCACTGAGAATGTGAGTGTAGCAGATGGGGACACAACTTTGTATATGGCATTTCTAGCCATATTCATTTTAATTGTTTAGTTCTCCTTTAAAGGAGAAGGAAAGGCTTGGTGTGCCAAATGTTAGGTACCCCAAGTGATTGTATTGACTTACCTGAAACCCTGGGCCGGTGCTCCTCTCAGCAGAAAACTGCAACGGCCTGAGGTTATACCAGTGAGCACCATGGAGAGATTCTCTTCATTCCCTTGGGGTACCTAACATTTGGCACCCCGAAGTGCACCAAGCCTTTCCTTTAAAGATCTATGACATTTTCTCACTGTGTTACAAAGTTCCAGGATATCCCTCAATAGTGATATGCGCTCCGGCCTGAAACCCCTGGGTCGGGAGAGTTCAAGCAGCTCTTTCACAAAATCTTTTGATTGGTGCCTAAATATATACGTCACTGCGGTCTATAAATAGAGGGGGGGCTGGGCCTGGTGCATGTTGGGAGGGTTAGTGTATGGGTCGAGTATTTCTCTTCCCCCACCACTATCACTGACATTTCAATTTGTTCTTAAATAGTAAGTATAGTAAAGTAAACTCAATCCCAACTAAGCTACAATTCATCCGCACCAAGGTAATCCCATCCTATTGGGTTTATTTAAGTAGACTTCATGTACGGAGATCCAAATTATGGAAAGATCCCTTATGTGGAAAACTCCAGATCCCAAGCATGCTGGATAACTGGTCTTCTACCTGTAATACTATTTAATGTCTTTTGTTCAGGCTCCATGTCCATTGTAGATGTTGTTGCAAATCATTCCCGATATAAACACAGGCTCAATTATGCATTGCTGCAAATGGTTTCTTTTTATTGCGCATTATGTGCGGGTGTGACCACTCGAATTGTGTGTGGTTGATTTTTGGGATCTGTGAATTTGGGCAAAGGTTTATGGAGGGCAGAAAAAAATCCTGGGTAATTTAAAAAAAACACTGCTAATATACCCATGTAAAAGCATAGCTCAAAAACTGGGTCGTGGCCGAGCATTTTTCACCCGCAAAAAAAAAAATGCACCCATGCGGATGTCAACTCTTCCAAAAACGCTTCTCCACTGGCAATAATTGAAATCCCCGGTGGTAAAGCCAACACGTCGCTTTATTTTTAGAGTAGGCGGAAGTTGTCTCTCGAGGAAACTTCAGGAGCCGCAAGTTTCAACCAGGTTGAACCGAAGAAGCTGCTCGGATGAGTAGTGAAACGTCTTCGAAATCTTTGAAATCTGATATGGTTGAAATCTGATATGGTTGCCCCCAGTCATGTGACTTGTGCTCTGATAAACTTCAACCACTCTTTACTGCTGTTCTGCAAGTTAAATTGACATCACCCCCCTCCATTTCCCCCCAGCAGCCTAACAACAGAACAATGGGAAGGTAACCAGATAGCAGCTCCCTAACACAAGATAACAGCTCCCTGGTAGATCTAAGAACATCACTCAATAGTAAAATCCAGGTCCCACTGCGTTACATTCAGTTACTTTGAGTAGGAGAAACAACAGTCTGCCAGAAAGCAGTTCCATCCCAAAGTGCTGGCTCTTTCTGAAATCACATGACCAGGCAAAATGACCTGAGATGCCCCTACACACCAATATTACAACTAAAAAAATACACTTGCTGGTTCAGGAATGACATTTTATATTGTATAGTGAATTATTTTCAGTGTAAACAGTGTCATTTAGAAATAAAAACGACATCATAAAAATCACGACGCTACACCAGCGAGACTCTCCGCTGACAAACACCCAAAACTACCAACTGGCAGAAGAATTTTATTGGAACTGCCTGTCACAGTTGGTGCAAAGGAATTGCTGATGTTTGTATTTCTATATTGCTTTTATACTGTAGATTCTTATTGAAACCAATATTTAAACTATTTTTAAATTGACAATATGAGATTTTGTGTGTCGGATGTATAGAACGGTGAAGTATAACAGTAATGCTTGGAACCTGCCTTGGAACAATGTTTACTTGATAAACAAGAACAAGTGCAAAAAGCCATCACCACTGCCGGTCTGTCTGTGTAATGATCGATAATACGGCTTTTACTTTATATTGAGGCAAATGGCAGACCTTTTTTTTTTTAAAGGAGACATTTTGTATAAAAAATAAGAATGTACCAGTGCATTGTAATCATTTAGATATAGAAGAATTGTGCTTAAAAAAGTAGTGTTTCAGGCTGATTTATTGAATATTTCTGCAAAAACCTTAATTATTCCTCCCTTCTCTTCCGCTTCCTGCTCCCTGAATTCCCAGGCTGTGCAGGGGAGGTGGAGGCTCTCAGCTCACTGCACTGTGGGACAGGAACCAATCAGCAGCTAGCAGGACCCGATAGGGAACCGAAGCCTGTTTGTGCTTGTGTGACTGCAGGGCTGTGATTGGCTGTCCCCCTCCTACTGTGCTTCTGGCAGGGACCGTTAGGACACGCCCACCCCTCATTTGAAACACAGACAGGGACCAGAGAACATCTATAGGGAGCTCCAATAAAGGGGCTATTTTTAAAGATAATATTAATTTTTAGCACCATGTAAAAGCAACACCATATATTACTTATAATTGCCTACAAAATTAGCCCTGTTGCCGTTTCTGAAGAGGCGCGCAAGTGGAGAATCGGTAAGTTATTCCTTAAAGAGATTCTGACACCTGAAATTAAACTTTTTTTTACATCTATTATAATATTGGCTTTTTAAGCTACTTCTAACTTTGCCATAAAGTATTTGCATGATGCTTTTCCATTACCTGTCTGATCCCCCATGTTCCTGTATGAGGGGGCTGCCATATTTGTGCAGCAGGAGTCCGTTAGTATTAGAAACTGTAACTAACAGGCTGAGATGGGACAGTCAGGTTGGCAAAGTCAGAGTGTCAGAGAGTCAGGCTTAGGAACTTCAACTAACAATTATATACAAAAACAAACCTCTCAGCAAAAAAAAAAATGATCAACATGACCTATAGGTAACATTTAATGTACATTCATATGCTTAAATTCATTTTTTAGTGTCAGTATCACTTTAATAAAGACTTTGCGAATTTAAAGTTAAATGTGTCTTGGTGTTTTTTTTCCGTTGTGTAGGAACAATTGTTGTTGGTCTTTTAAGTACCATACTCCTTTTAAATATATATTTAATACACACACACATATATATATATATATATATATACATATATACACATATATAATACACAGTTGTGTTCAGAATAATAGCAGTCCAACATCACTAACCTGATCCATCAGTGTTTTTGGTAGAAATTATATTTCTATATAACAAACAATTTACTAGTAAGTGCACTAGAGCAATAGAAAACCAACAGACCCAACAATAATGACATGCTGAAGATTTTGTATCATTGAGGCTTGTTCCAAATAATAATAATAATAATAGCAGTGTGGAGTTCAATTAGTGTCAATTCCGGCCCTTATTTAAGGAAGGAAGGAGCAAATGTTGTGCTGCTGGTTATTGTGCATTTCTCTCTGAAAATGGCCCTTCCCAGACATGGTTCAGAAGAACAGAGTACTTTGATTAAAAAGTTGGTTGGAGAGGGGAAAACATACAAAGAAGTGCAGGAAATGATAGGCTGCTCAGCTAAAATGATCTCAAATGCTTTAAAATGGCACTAAAACCTGAAAAAAACAGAAAACTACCATTTGAATGGATAGAAGAATAGCCAAAGTGGCAAAGACTCAGCCAATGATCATCTCCAGGAAGATCAGAGAAGGTGTAAAGTTACCTGTGATACTGTTACAATTAGAAGACTCCTATGTGAAGCCAAGCTATCGGCAAGAAACCTCCACAAAGGGGTCAAGTTGCCTTATGCCAAAAATGTCCTTGAAATGGAGGTTTCAACAAGACAATGACCCCAAATTCACCAGTAAATGAGCAGCATCTTGTCAACATGATTGACATTATGGAGTGGTCAGCCCAATCCCCAGACCTTAATCCAATAGAAAACTTGTGGGTGACACCAAAAATGCTGTTTCTGAGGCAAAACCAAGAAATGCAGAAGAATTATGGAATGTAACAGGTGCCAGAAGTTGGTGGACTCCATGTAACACAGATGTGTAGCAGTTCTCACAAACACTGATTATACAACTAAATATCAGTTCAGTGATTCAAAGGAAAGCAAAATCTTGAGATATTTTACAGTTTATACAGTGAACGTTTGAGTTTGTAAAGAAGAATGCAGACACTGCTAGTTTTTTTTTGGAACAGCCTAATATTCCCCTTTCTTCACTTTCTGTAATTTGATACATTTTACCTCATGTTTTGATTTGGAATACAATGTGCAGTGTCCCCAATGCAGTTTTATGGAAATAAAAGTTATTAAAAGGAATTTGAGCTTTATGCACTTTTTGTAAACACACTGCTATTATTTTGAACACTGTATATGAGCTGAGAGCTGCCACTGAGAACTGATGTAGTCTCCATAAAATCACTGAAATACTTTGCTTTTCTGCCACCTGGCTCCCTAAAATGGAAAATTGTGATTACTGGCTATTTCCTGACTTCAAGTTCAGGCCCGTCTGTACTAAGAGTTCATTTCAGGCCAGACTGTACCAAGAGTTCATTTCAGTCCAGTCTGTACCAAGAGTTCATTTCAGTCCAGTCTGTACCAAGAGTTCATTTCAGTCCAGTCTGTACTAAGAGTTCATTTCAGGCCAGTCTGTGCTAAGAGTTCATTTCAGGCCAGTCTGTGCTAAGAGTTCATTTCAGGCCCGTCTGTACTAAGAGTTCATTTCAGGCCCGTCTGTAATAAGAGTTCATTTCAGGCCCGTCTGTACTAAGAGTTCATTTCAGTCCAGTCTGTACTAAGAGTTCATTTCAGGCCCGTCTGTACTAAGAGTTCATTTCAGGCCCGTCTGTAATAAGAGTTCATTTCAGGCCCGTCTGTACTAAGAGTTCATTTCAGTCCAGTCTGTACTAAGAGTTCATTTCAGGCCAGTCTGTACTAAGAGTTCATTTCAGGCCAGTCTGTACTAAGAGTTCATTTCAGGCCAGTCTGTGCTAAGAGTTCATTTCAGGCCAGTCTGTGCTAAGAGTTCATTTCAGTCCAATCTGTACTAAGAGTTCATTTCAGTCCAGTCTGTGCTAAGAGTTCATTTCAGTCCAGTCTGTACTAAGAGTTCATTTCAGTGATGTCTGTATCTTCTCTGTTAAGAAGACATGTGACCATGAAACAATGTAATGTAGCTGCCAGTACTACCACACACAACCTCACAGCTCTCACTATAATAAAACCATTCTAACCTGAGACCTTCCTTACCCTTTATCAGCTGAGTCGCGCCTGTGGACTTTCTCTTATTTATTTATTTCTGTCATTAATATCCCTTTTGTGTACTCTAGAGTGGAATACTGACTGCTGTACTGAATATTTGTAAAGGGAAGAATGCCCTTCATCTCATGGATCATTACATCTGAGGACAGAGACACACGCGAATATTCAGGGCTGATTTAGTCGCCGGGCGACAAATCGACTCTTCTTCAGGCGACTAATTTCCCCAAACTGCCTTCCCGCCGGCTAGAATCTAAATTGCCGGCGGGATGGCACTCTGATCACTTTCTTTTCCAAAGTCGCCTCATAAGTAAACTTCGGGCGACTTTAGAAAACAAAGCATTTCGATTGCCATCCCGCCGACGATTTTCAGGGAGATTAGTCGCCTGAAGAAGAGGCGATTTGTCACCGGGCGACAAAATCTCCCCGAATCTTTGCGTGCGTCTCTGCCCATAGAATACAGGACAATAGCTTGATTTTGTGTTGCTGAATGGTTACAAGTGGTTTTCTATCAGGTACTTGCCTTCGCTCCATTAAGTGCACCAGTGAATTATGTATTTTTAAATTTCAAACACATAACCATACCAGAGTCCTTGATATTCAAGAACCCTAACCTGTGTCAGACATGAACAATTGTTTGTGTAACTCCTCTGTTGTAAACATGGAGTTAAAAGAAGCAGATTTGTATTTTCAGGGTCTCTTGTAACCAAAATATCTTCATGGAGGAATAGCCTCAAGCCACATCTTTTTTTGGTATATACTTAACCCTTGATCTAGGCCAATTTCAGCCCCAACCGCTAGTAGAATCCTCTTCTCTGTTCGAGTAAGGAAGCCTCGTGTCAGCTCAGGCGTAAACACAATGGGGCAAATTCTCTAAAAGGCGAATTTTCGCCAGCGACCCCTTCAACACACTCCACGACACTTAACCAGGAGCAAATTCGTTAATTTAGCAAAATGTAAAGTTGCGTCTCAGCAGCCAAACACTGGAGAATTTTCTCTAGTTACTTTGGCTGGGCCAACATTTCACAGCAAATTTTCGTAGCGTTCATTTCGGCCTAGCGAAACTTTGCTAGCAGTCTTGCACTTAGGTTCATTTGAATATGGCGGATGCCTAAAAGTTGTATGGACGGCTTTATAAGTAATGTTGGTACAAATGTTTGGCCACTTTTTCAAACACGTCCAATGAGCCATAATAAAGACTAAAGAAATCCTCTAATCCCCTAGACATGAGCCCACCCTTAAACAAATGTGGCATGTCCCTCAAATTAGTTTTAAAATATTCCTCACAAAAATCTTTAATAGTTTGGACTTGTGAAGGCAAACCCGGTTTAAAAAAAAAAAAAAAAAAAAAAAGTCGCCAGCATTTTTTTACAACTTTAATGCATTTCCGTCAGACAGGATATGATGTCACTAACAAAACGAATCTACATCTTCCTCAATTTTATATCAGTTTGACTGGTCTGAGGTGGAGAAGTAAACTCTGGGTAAGAGGTAACGTTCAGTAAAATCTGCGGCGTAACGACCGTTCCCTAGAGTGAAAAGTCGCCTGGCGATAAGCGTGTGCATGAATGCTAGCAACGGTCTCGTTCACTAGCGAATTGTCCTCTACGCCCATTAGTGAATTTGCGATGTCCCTGCGGATGTGATTTCTGGCGAAATGTCGCTAGCGCCTGCCACTTCACTCTTTAGTAAATCTGCCCCAAAGAGTGGATTAAAAGCTAGCAACGGTCTCTCGTTCGAATTGTCCTCTACACTCCAAAGAGAGGATTGAGCGATCACAACGGTCTCGTTCACTAGCGAATTGTCCTCTACGCCCCAAAGAGCGGATTGAACGATCACAACGGTCTCGTTCACTAGCGAATTGTCCCCTACGCATGTTAGTGAATTGGCGATGTCCCTGCGGATGTGATTTCTGGCGAAATTTCGCTAGCGCCTGCCACTTCACTCTTTAGTAAATCTGCCCCAAAGAGTGGATTAAACGCTAGCAACGGTCTCGTTTGAATTGTCTTCTACACCCCAAAGAGAGGATTGAACGATCAAAACTGTCTCGTTCACTAGCGAATTGTACCCTACGCCCCAAAGAGCGGATTGAACGACAGCAACGGTCTCGTTCACTAGCGAATTGTACCCTACACCCCAAAGAGCGGATTGAACGACAGCAACGGTCTCGTACACTGGGTAAGAGGTAACGTTCAGTAAAATCTGCGGCGTAACGACCGTTCCCTAGAGTGAAAAGTCGCCTGGCGATAAGCGTGTGCATGAATGCTAGCAACGGTCTCGTTCACTAGCGAATTGTCCTCTACGCCCATTAGTGAATTTGCGATGTCCCTGCGGATGTGATTTCTGGCGAAATGTCGCTAGCGCCTGCCACTTCACTCTTTAGTAAATCTGCCCCAAAGAGTGGATTAAAAGCTAGCAACGGTCTCTCGTTCGAATTGTCCTCTACACTCCAAAGAGAGGATTGAGCGATCACAACGGTCTCGTTCACTAGCGAATTGTCCTCTACGCCCCAAAGAGCGGATTGAACGATCACAACGGTCTCGTTCACTAGCGAATTGTCCCCTACGCATGTTAGTGAATTGGCGATGTCCCTGCGGATGTGATTTCTGGCGAAATTTCGCTAGCGCCTGCCACTTCACTCTTTAGTAAATCTGCCCCAAAGAGTGGATTAAACGCTAGCAACGGTCTCGTTTGAATTGTCTTCTACACCCCAAAGAGAGGATTGAACGATCAAAACTGTCTCGTTCACTAGCGAATTGTACCCTACGCCCCAAAGAGCGGATTGAACGACAGCAACGGTCTCGTTCACTAGCGAATTGTACCCTACACCCCAAAGAGCGGATTGAACGACAGCAACGGTCTCGTACACTAGCGAATTGTCCTCTACACCTGTTAGTGAATTGGCGATGTCCCTGCAGATGATTTCTGGCAAAATGTCGCTAGCGATGGCCACTACACACTTTAGTAAATCTGCCCCAAAGAGCGGATTTCAGCTTCAAATGCAAAGTTTTGAGTTTCTTCAGCGCAATCCACCTGGTGTGTTCAGACTGGAGCAGACATGAGGCTTCCAGACATAAACAGAGAAGAAGATCCTGCTAGTGGTCAGGGTCTGAAGTCGGCTTGTGGATTTCATCAGGCTGATGAACTTAGGCCCAGACTAGTCCTAGCCTTAAAGTGAATGAAAGGCATCATGGGTAGTTTTGGCCATTCCTCCATTAGATAAAACAATGTCTGGTTTTTCCACCTGCAGGGTGTTGCCAGTTGGAAGCAGAGCAGCTCAGAAACATGGTGAGAGTTTCAGGAATCAGGGAGATGGGTTATCTTGTAACCTGCACATTGTTCTGGGCCTGGCTGGACAGACGACATTCCCTTCAGATGGCGACAGCGGAGATTGTGGATGTGAATTTGTAGAAACGAAAGAAAGGCAAATGACCTGGGAAAGGACTGCAATGGCTGACAAGTTTTATTATTTATATGCCCCTAATAAAATACACTTGAATAGGAGGCTCCTCACCCTAAAAAAAGATACTACAGAAAATGACGGCTAAAGCTGGAGTTTGGTGTAAGCACTTTTTTATTGTATATTTGGGAATATAGTTCACATTAATAAAGGCTACATAAGGCAGAACAACTAAACAACAGGAAGCTGCACTCAGATTTTGTTGTGGGTTTGAAAACCCGCGAAACATTTACCGTCTTGAAAGGGAACTCCGGCCAAACAATGAGAACCATTACATTTTACATAATGAAATAAAGCATTGAAAACATTTTTGATTTTTATAGATTTATTTGTAAATGTAACTGAAATCAGAACCCCCCCCCCGTTCCTTTCAATCCTCTGCACTGCTGCTCCTGACTGTTGAAACATCAGAGTCAACTCCCTCCTGGAAAGACTGAAGTCCCCGCAATACCTGGAGTCTTGGCAGGAGGAGAGCCGACTCTTACTGCTTTGTTTCTGCTGCAGAGAATAGAAAAGATCAGACCGATGCCTCTTTATTATTATTTTCTTAAACTTTATGCAAAATGTTATGTTTTCACTTTATGAATGGAAATCCCCTTTTCGTAAATGTTTCTTGTCTGAATGCCGCCATGTTTTAATAATGCTTGGCCAATACCCACTGCATGAAGTCATGGATTTTTACTTCACATGACCAGACTCAACCCAATTTCGCTATTAAATATGGAAAGTTTGTTCTGAAGCAACGGGACTCTGTTTCCGGCCCACCGGCCCACCTTAGAACTGTGTCATTAGGAAAACTAAACCATAAAAATGAAATAAACCAAACTCCCCGGTGCGCTCAAGTATTTCAGTTTTGTGTTGAACGGTTTCCTCTAATTCAGTTAACGTACTTTAAATGCACATTTCCAATATGGGGTGTCCAGGTTCCTGGCCACATCTGTAAAGAAGAAGAAGAAGAAACTGTCAGACAATATTGAATGACGAGGAGATTTTCATCTTTAAAGGGCATGTAAAGGCAAAAAAATTAAACCCCATTTGTACTTTCTTTAATGAAAAAGAAACCTATCTCCAATATACTTTAATTAAAAAATATGTACCGTTTTTATAAGAAACCTGACTGTATGCAGTGAAATTCTCCCTTCATTTACTGCTGTGGATAGGAATTGTCAGACAGTCCCTAACTGCTGGGCAGGGAAACAATCATACTTATGAACAGCAGGGGGAGCCCCCGCCTTACTTCCCAGCCATGCAGAACTCAAGCAGCTTTGTTTGTTTCCCTGTAGAGCAGTCGGCGACTATGTCGAGATTTGTATTGGATTTTATTTTTGCCTTTACATCCCCTTTACTGTTTCCAGCTCCAGCTGCAGGGACAACGATCATGGAGCCAGATTTAAACAAATAAACTGGGATTCTATTTGGAGGTTTATTTTGCTGTAGCCACTGGTTCTGCAGAGTTGGAGAAAGTTTGTATTAAACAATACAAAAACTATAAATCCACATTAGATTATATATCAACACAGGACCCAGTGCAGTCTGTATATTCTGATTATTAATTTCTTGCTGTATCGGCTTCTGGCAGATATTATTTGACTTGTGCTGTTTTCATAATTTATGACGATCTTTAAGCAGCCCAGACCATACTGAGCATGTGCACAGTCTTGGTCTTGCAAAGATGTTTAGCAAAGTTACAAGATGGTGACCCCCTGTGGCCAACTTTAAAAGCATAAATCATTTGTTTTGAAAATTGTGATGCAGTAAGTTCATGTTTATATTTAGTATACAGCATTTCTAGCCTTCTATTTTAGACTTTACTTCCCCTTTAAATGAACATGGGAAGGCCCATTTATCAAAGGTCAAATTCCATATGTGTGAACTTTTTTTTTATTTTTTATGAATATACTCAAAATTTTAATGGGAGGTTATTTAAGAAATATTCTAAAACGCGAACGAATATTATCGACTCGAAAACTCTTAACTGAATTTGATTCGAATAAACTTGAATAGTTTTTTTTTTCTGAAAAAGACTAATGTCAGGAAGGCTATTAACATCTCCAAATGGGTCACTCGACCTCTGCCATTGACTTGTACATGAACTCGGCAGATTTTAGGTGGTGAATAGTCAAAATTCAAGCTGTTCCCAGGGTCAAGGCTTCATAAATCTCAAATTTCGAATTCAAATCGAGTTTCGATTATTCCCAATTCCAATTTGTGAGTTTTGACCAAAAATACAATTTGAAAATTCGAATTTACCGTACATCCCTTAATAAATCTGCCACTTCGTATTAGGGATGCATTGAATCCACTATTTTGGATTCAGCTGAACTCCGGAATCCTTCGCAAAAGATTCGCCCGAATACTGAATCAAATCCTAATTTGCTTATGCAAATTAGGGGTGGGAAGGGGAAAACATTTTTTACTTCCTTGTTTTGTGACAAAAAGTCACACTATTTCCCTTCTCCACTCCTAATTTGCATATGCAAATTAGGATTCAGTTTGGCCTGCCAGAAGGATTCGGCTGAATCCTGCTGAAAAAGGCTCCCAAACCAAATCCTGGATTCAGTGCATCCCTATTTAGTAGGTTATACATGGACCAATTCTAAGCAAGTTTTCAAGCTTTATTTTCATGGCTGCTGAATCACTATCCCCCTCGCCATTCTGCTTTGCAGTCTTATTATTACAGTTTTTGTTATGTAGGTTTCTATTCAAGACAATTCATCTTCCAGCTGCTGTCTAGTTGCTAGGGAAATTAAAGGAGAACAAAACCGCTTTCCCCTGCATCAGCCTCTGTCCCACCCCTCACCAACTGTTACTGTAAAAAGTGTCCCTGTCTCTGGGGAAATGGTCAGCAACAACTGAACAGGGAGCATAAAATCTGAAACCACTGCAAAAACAAAAAGAAGGAGTTTGTGAAAGAGAAAAAAGCCCCCCAAAAGATTCAAGAGGCAAAGCTAAAATGAAACCACTGACTACCGGTAAGCACTACTGCAATTTTCTTTTATATTTTTTAGGGATGCACCAAATCCAGGATTCGGTTCGGCCTTTTTCAGCAGGATCCGGATTCGGCGGAATCCTTTTGCCCGGCTGAACTGAATCCTGTGTGACTTTTTGTCACAAAACAAGGAAGTAAAATTTTTTTCCCACCCCTAATTGCATATGCAAATTCAGATTCGGTTTGGTATTCGGCTGAATCTTTCGAGACGGATTCTTGGGGTTTGGCCGAGTCCAAAATAGTGGATTCGGTGCATTCCTACTATTTTTTGCAGTTTTATGCAGTCAAAAAAACCCCTACCCCCCAACCACGTAGACCCGCCTCCCTCCCCAGCATAGTTGCCCCCCGGGGTCATACCCCCAACTTTATACTTACCCGTCGGCACAGATTCAGGCATCGGAGTTCCAAACAGCCATCTCCGGGTCTTTGTCTTCTTCCGGCACTTCTGCGATTTCTGTCCATTTCGGCACATGTGCAGTTGTCGCATACCGGCAAATTGCTCCAACTGCGCATGCGCCGCTTTACCAGTCTCTCACTCGGAAGATGGCTGCGTGGAACTCCGATGCCTGAATCTGTATATAAAAATAGGGGCATTTCCTCGAGAAATCATTGCAGAGGCACGGCTCAATCTCAGGTTTGGGTGAGGGCAGGTTACTAGCCCCGATTATCACTAATATGCCCCTCAGCACAGATTCCAAACTCCATGGCATTTTAAAACTGTACAAAGTGCAGGGTAGTTGTGTGGATGCATGTCCCCTTTAAATAATGAAACAAAACACAGATTAAGTAAATTGTACCTTCTGGGCATCCGTACATTCGACTGAACTGGGCACCACCTTAATCATTGGACTCCAAGTAGCAGCAGCAGCAGCATCTTGTGGGTGAACTCCATTAAATACGGGACAATCAGGAGCGTCCGACATTTGTGTATGTGAAGGGATCACTGTGCCCCCATACAAAGACATGGGGAGACCCTATTGAAATCAAAAGTGTTTTTCTATTTAATATCCAGGAGTAATAAGCAATCTGTACGGTCCTGAGTGAGATTGGTTTTTATCTGCACTTTATTGTCAAGGTTGAGAACAGGCCAAATTGAATGGAGTTATTTTCCAACAGATTTCATTTCAAAATCTGGCTGGAGAAACATAAGAGGAGGCGTTCATACATAATGTACAGTGCAACAGAATAAATATGGAGCAAGCCATAGAGAAACAAAGGCTACTGCCAGACAGTGGCATATCAATGAAAGAAAATAAAAGAGAAGACACAAGAGGGAATACAGTGCCTTGCAAAAGTATTTACCCCCCTTGGCATTTTTCATGTTTTGTTGCCTCACAATCTGGAATAAAAATGGATTGAGAGTTTGTACCATTTCATTTACAGAACATGCCTACAACTTTGAAGATGTTTTTTGTTTTTTTTTATATTGTGAAGCAAACAACAATTAGGACAAAATAACAGAAATCTTCAGTGTGCATAACTGTTCACCCACCCCCCTAAAGTCAGTACTTTGTAGAACCACCTTTTGTGGCAATTACAGATGCGAGTGGCTAAGGATATGTATCTATGAGTTGCCACATCTTGCCACTGGGATTTCTGCCATTCCTCAAGGCAAAACTGCTCCAGCTCCTTCTGGCCCTGTCTCAAATTACAAACAGACTGACACAGGTTTTGCTCAAGAATATCCCTGTATTAAGCACCAACTTTCCCTCAACTCGGACCAGTTTCCCAGTCCCTGCTGCTGAAAAACATCCTAGAGCAAGATGCAACTACCGTGTTTACTGTAGCCATGGTGTTCTTGGGGTGATGGGATGTGTTGGGTTTGCGCCAGACATTGCATTTTCCTTGGTGGCCGAAAAGTCCAATTTTAGTCTCATCTGACCAGAGCACCTTTCTCCATACGTTTGGGGAGTCGTTCATGTGCCTTTTGGCAAACTCAAAACATGCCTTCTTATTTTTGAGTAATGGCTTTTTTCTGGCCACTCTTCTTTAAAGCCCAGCTGTAACGACAAATAGTTACCCTGGTGGTCTAGTGGTCCACTCGCTGGCATGCGGGGCGTACGCTGTGCCTTCAGTGGGGACAACCCGCCGCATGTTTCTGGTCCCCTTCAGAGCCGGTGTTCCTATGGTGCATGCGACTGCACGCTTTCCGGTTTACGCACCGGCGTGATGACATCATCGTGCAACAGCACGAAATTCTAAAGGGGCTTTGTAATTAAACACATTGCCCATTGTTCCTGGTGCTATTTCTAAGTATATTCTATTGTTCTTCTGGTTATTGACCCTTACCTTGCCTGTTTATTCTGACCTCTCCAAGCTGACCCATGCCTGTCTGACTATTCTACGCTATCCAATCCAGATTCCAGCCTGTCTTGACTATTCTACGCTATCCAATCCTGATTCCGGCCTGTCTTGACTATTCTACACTATCCAATCCTGATTCCGGCCTGTCTGACTATTCTACACTCTCCAATCCTGATTCCAGCCTGTCTTGACTATTCTACGTTCTCCAATCCTGATTCCGGCCTGTCTGACTATTCTACACTCTCCAATCCTGATTCCGGCCTGGCGGACTATTCTACACTCTCCAATCCGGATTCCGGCCTGTCTGACTATTCTATGCTCTCCAATCCTGATTCCGGCCTGGCGGACTATTCTACTCTGCTTGTGCTGGCCCAGCCTGCCTGTTTCACGCTGTATTGTCTGTTCTGCCTTCCTAGTTGTGTTCTTCCATCCAGTATCCTTGGTGAGACAATTGTGCCCCTTTGCTCGTCCAAAACCTTTAGCTTTGCTACTCTCTTAGTAAGACATGACGGCATCCAGTTAGCTGAGGGCTCCTCCCGAGGTGAAAGGCGTATGTTAATGGCAGAAGCAAGAGCCGGGACCAGGGAACTTAGCATTGGTTCTGGAGTTAGGGTGCCGAATGTGACACCAGCTCTATGGAGCCTATGGCTTATTGTGGTGCTATGGACAGATACTCCAGTCTCTGCTGTGGAACTCTGCAACTCCTTCAGGGCAACCTTTGGTCTCTGTGCAGCCTCTGTGATTATTGCCCTCCATGCCCCATCTGAGTTTTGGTGGACGGCCCTCTCTTGGCAGGTTTGTTGTGGTACCATGTCAGAAAATGCGTGTTTATACTGACAGATCATGTGACACTTCGATTGCACACAGGTGGACTTCATTTCACTAATTATGTGACTTTTGCAGGTAATTGGTTGCACCAGGATTTTTTAGGGGCTTCATGGCAAAGGGGGTGAATACATATGCACATGGCAATTTTCAGTTTTGTTTTTAAATTCTTTTTTATATATATTTTATATATTTTTTTTCACCAACTTAGACTATTTTGTGCAGATCAATCACATAAAATAAGATTAAGAAACATTTAAATTACAGGTTGGAATGTAACAAAATAGGTAAAAAGCCAAGGGGGTAAATACTTTTGCAAGGCAGTGTTTTGGACAGCAAGGAAAAGCAACAGGACACGGCTGAGAAAAAAATGTAAAGAGATGGAGGCAGCCAGAAGTAAATAGTCTCATGCAAACTTACTTTTGAAATATCCACAAAATTATTTGACACGGTTTGGTGAAATAAATTGGAAGGATTCAGCATTCCCGATTCGTCTCGCTCCATCTGCTGATGCTGTGAAAAGGCCACGCTGTCTGGATGAGCCTTGTGTATAGGATGGCTGCCCATGACTGGGTGGGACCAACCAGAGAAATCCTCTGAAAGAATAAAAACAAGCATTCATTCATTGGACATAAAATAAATATGGAGGAGGCAGCTGGATAGAAAGAAAAGGGGAACCATACAAATGTTGACAGTCAGGTACAGTAGGAGCAGACGTATTCTACATGGAGAGCTGACTGCTAAAACCAGAGGTTTGTGGTCAGTGTCCTACAGAAATGTGAGAGATCTATGAACTCGCATTCAAGCTTGGGTATATTAAAAAAAACGAAACCAACATGGCAACAGGTGGGCAATTCCATTCTGTCTCTTTAAATGAGAACTTACCCATAAAAATGAATATGGCTAAAAATTTCATTTTATATACTGAACCCATAGCACCAGCCTAAAGTTTCAGCTTGTCAATAGCAGCAATGATCCGGGACTTCAAACTTGTCACAGGGGGTCACCATCTTGGAAAGTGTCTGTGACACTCACATGCTCAGTGGACTCTGAGCAGCTGTTGAGAAGCTAAGCTTTGGGCTCGTCACTAATTATCCAGCAGAAAATGAGGTTCCCCTGTAATATAAGCTGATGCTACAGGGCTGATTATTGAATTCTGATGCTAATTGCTCTGGTTTCTGTGCTGCCATGTAGTAATTATCTGTATTAATTACTAATCAGCCTTATATTGTGACATTTCTATTCTATGTGTACTGTATATTGTGAGTGGGTCCCTAAGCTCAGTAAGTGACAGCAGCACAGAGCATGTGCAGTGAATCAGCAGAATAGAAGATGGGGAGCTACTGGGGCATCTTTGGAGACACAGATCTAAAGGGCTGTGGTTGCCTCGGGCTGGTACATAAGACCAAAACATAATGTACACCATTTAGTTAGGCTTTAGTTCTCCTTTAACCTGGCATTTACCTACCAGATTCATTGTTTACTCCAAATGACCAAATGCCGGCATTCCCAACTGGAGCTGAAAACCCGGTTCCCAAAGCAGCAGGAGCCACTGAACTTCCCTGTCGTATTCGTGCAAGCCTTTCTGTTCCAATTGGAGGAGGTATTTTGCGGTCGTAAGTCAAGTTGGGTGGTATCTGCTGACCCAGGGACGAAGATGTTGATACAGAGGACAATGGAGATGGTGCTCCAGACGAAACTGGACACTCACCTGAAAAATGTGAAGATTAGTAAAGTACCAAGTATTTCCCAAAATGCTGCCAGTGTAAAAAATATGCCTCTTATTCCCAACGAGTGCACAGTCTTGTCCTTTTTTATCTAAAATACAGTGTCCAGCAACTCACTATATTCCCCAGGAATGCTTTGCTTATGGCCCCAAATAAAATCGATCTTAGTGTACTGCACCCATGTTTCATAAGGGATATTATTTCAGCTTTAATGTATTGTGCAAACCTGTGATATTTGAAAAGGGACATTTCTGTGTGCCAAACACCTACAGCTTCTCCACTTTAAGGTAGCGATGGTGAAAATTTAAAGGAACAGTTCAGTATAAAAATAAAAACTGGATAGATAGGCTGTGCAAAATTAAAAATGTTTCTAATATAATTATTTAGCCAAAAATGTAATGTATAAAGGCTGGAGAGACTGGATGTGTAAAATAACAGAACACAAACCTGCTTTTCAGCTCTCTAACTCTGAGTTAGTCAGTGACTATAAGGGGGGCCAAATGGGACATAATTGTTCAGTGAGTTTGTAATTGATCCTTAGCATTCAGCTCAGATTGAAAAGCAACAGTTATGACCCATGTGCCCCCCCCCCCCAAGTCACTGATTGGTTACTGCCTGGTAACCAATCAATGGAAACCAAGAGAGCTGAAAAGCAGGTGCAAGTAGTGTTCTGGCTATTATGTTAGACATCCAGTCACTCCAGCCTTTATACATTACATTTTTGGCTAAATAACTATATTAGAAACATTTTTTACCCAGTTTTTATTTTTATACTGAACAATTCCTTTAAAGGGGACATAAAGCATAAATATTCACAATGCTTAAAACCATGTAAAATAGAAGAAATCGTTTTTATTTTAATACCTTTTAGATCAAAATTGTCTGTATTAGCTTGAAGACTTTGCTCACCCCTCCCCCTTTGCAACTCCCTGTATCTGTTATTATATGTTATACATTTCTAGAACATCGGTTGCATGTATTCCCTTGCAACTCCCTGCACCTTAATTGTTCCAGAACAACTGCATTTATCCCCTTGCAACTCTCTGCACCTGACAATAAATTGTTCCAGAAGAGCTGCATTTATTCCCTTGCAACTTCCTGCACCTGACCATAAACTGTTCCACAACAGCTGCATTTCCCCTTGCAACTCCCTGCAACTGATCATAAATTGTTCCAGAAGAGCTGCATTGTTCCCTTGCAACTCCCAGCAACTGGTCATAAATTGTCCCAGAACAGCTGCATTTATTCCCTAGCAACTTCCTGCACCTGATCATAAATTGTTCCAGAAGAGCTGCATTTTTACCTTGCAACTCCCTGCACCTGATCATAAATTGTTCCAGAAGAGCTGCATGTATTCCCTTGCAACTTCCAGCACCTGGTCATAATTTGTCCCAGAACAGCTGCATTTATTCTCTTGCAACTCCCTGCAATTAAACTAAATCATCCCAGAACTGCTGCATTTATTCCCTTGCAACTCCCTGCACCTGATCATATATCAATATGCAGGAAAACAAACCTACAACTTCTATTCTGGAATATCATAACAGTAAATATTAATGTACACTGTTTGTCTACACTAGCAGAGGCCTCAAAAGTAAATGTATAACCATGTAATTACAGTGCTTTAAAGCTTTTCACGGGGTCAGTGTGAACATTATGAAATCGCAGTCAATTTCTTGCCCATAGCAAGTGTCACAAAATTGACAGTTCAGATTGGGTTATGCCATAGCCTAAATGCACACGGCCATAGGGATTTTATTAGCTAGCAAGAGAAGCAATAAAACCCAAGGGAGTGTTCTCTCTTTTCCCATTGGCAAAGTTCGAAAACAAGAATAATAATTGGTTAGGGCTAGTGGTGGATGAATCTGACCTGTTTCGCTTAGCTAAGAACTTGCGAAACTCGGTACAATGCATCAAAGTATTTCTTTTCACACGTCAAATCAATGGTCTGCAAAAAATTTCGCTCATCACTGGTAAGGGACATTTCATCCATAGTACACCAAACTTTCTGTAGCAACCATGTTGAGTCAAATTTATAGACAGCCCTGTGAGGTATGTTACGTAGCAACATATTCTATGACCACGTAATAAAAAAACAAATAAAAAGGTATAGGATCTCATATCTGGAAACCCGTTATCCAGAAAGCTGTGAATTACAAGAAGCCCATCACGGATTCTATTTTAAGCTTATGACTCGGTTTCAACAAAACAGTACCTGAAATGAAACAGAGCTGCATGGATTCTTAATGGCGTACAACAATCTTATTGTGTTTATTTCATGTTTAAATACTTTTCAGTAGAATTAAGATCCTGTGATCTAAATTACTGGAAAACCCCAGGTCCTAAGCATTTAGTAGAACAGATTTCCATACATTTTGGATAACAAATTCCCATACCTGTAAGGTACATACATGTATTGGAAGCATTCGTCCAAGGATGCGGGGAAAAATGTTGCCTGCTAAAGTTGGGTGTCCCTGTAGGACCTTGCAGAAAGGCTTGATTTGCATGGACACTTGATGAAAACGCCATCAGGGGTGCAGAAGAGGAAGGGTCCGATGTCTCTAAAGAGGCTATAGCTAAAAATAAAAATGGAATATATGTGGTTTATCTTTTTGAAGGAGAAGGAAGTTAAGTAAGCTTAATCAGAAAGGTCTATATAAATACACCAGTAAACCCTCAAAGTAATGCTGCTCTGAGTCCTCTGTCAAAAGAAACACCACGTTTATTTCCTTCTATTGTGTACATATGGGCTTCTGTATCAGACTTCCTGTTTTCAGCTCAAACTTCCAGGGCTTGTGCTTGAGCATGCTCAGTTTGCTCCTCTCCCCCCCCGGCTGTAATCTGAGCCCAGAGCTATGAGCGAGCAAGGAGAGACTCAGGCAGGAACTGATGTCACAGCAAGCTAGTAAACAAACAGAGACTGTGTCTAGAGCCGATTACTCCGGTATGGAAAAGCATTCTAAAGAATTAAAATGGTCTTCTAGCTTGCACTGTTGTGGCTAATCTATTGGCAACAAACTGCCGTGGTAGCTTTCCTTCTCCTTTAAATATCCAAAATTATATAACTTGTATATAAAGCACTTAAAGCAGAAAATAAATTTGTACATTGAAACACAGGCCACACTCAGGACTATACTCCCACTCCTCCCTAGGAAAACGTATCCATTGTATATTCATTAATTATAACGGAAAGCAGTTTTTGTCTGTGCCTGCACTGCTGGTTATGACCCTTGTAGTAGAGGCCTGCAGTGGGTCGGGTACCCACGAGTTACCAGCAGGTAGAGGTTACGGGAGCGGGTATAGACGGGGGTTAGCGGTTCTCCGGGTTTGCGGCTCGTGTTTCGGGCCATGGGTCTTCTCAATAGCGAGTTTTACTCCTTTTTTTCTGATCACGCCTACTTCTAATTATGTCACTTCCGGTTTACAATGACAGCACTTCCTGTTTCTTGATGGTCAAAAAAACAGTTTGTAACTGATTCCAGTACAAACAAAATCTGACAAAATAACTGCCTTTTGCAAAAATTCTGCATGTAGAGAGACATGATGTCTGGTGATTAGGGATGTAGCGAACTGTTCGCCGGCGAACTAGTTCGCGCGAACTTCGACTGTTCGCGTCCGCCGCAAGTTCGCGAACGTCGCGCGACGTTCGCCAATAGGCGTTCGCGTCAAAATCGTTCGACCATTCGATCGCTAAAATCAAACGATTTTCGTTCGAATCGAATGATCGAAGCCATTGGATTGAATGAAATCATTCGATCGAATGGCTTCGATCGTTCGATTCGAACGATTTTCGGATGTTCGAAGTTCGCGAACTGTTCGCGAACTGTTCGCATTTTTTGCCGGTGTTCGCGAACGGCGTTCGCGAACACATACTCGGCAGTTCGCTACATCCCTACTGGTGATTTTAATAGAGGAAGCTCTAATACATCTTCTAGGCAAAAGGAGCCCCCCTATAAGATATATTGGATCTAACTGTCAATGAATATCTGACACCCAACTGCTGCATGAAGAGAGAATGACGAGAAACAGATGCTGAGAGAGGAATAGGGAAGATAAACTTGATTATTTCAGAAACAGTACAGAATATTTAATTAACTGTATTTAGAAAGTTTCTTATTTCAGCATGCTGAAGCTTCTATTAAATTTTAATTTACGCAATAGTTTCCCGTTAAAGTATTTACGATAACTCACCGATTGAACCAGATGGCGCTCTCTGAGATGACCTAAAGCCTGGAGCTTTGGAACCTTCTGAAGAATGCATACCGTCCATATGTCCAATAAAAGGAGACTGGGTGTGAAAAGCTGGATCGCCCATTTGTGGAGCCACTGGGCATCCCCCCCAGTTTTGGTTCATTGATGATACCCGGCTATCAAAAAGACTAGAAAAGTGATTGAGAAATGCTGGTCCAAACGAAGGAGGCAAATGTTTATTGGCCACATTAAGGTGCATTTGTGAACTGTTCATAACAGGGGTCATTGGCACCGCAGGCTGTTGGCTTAGTTGTTTTTGTGCTTCCTGAGGGGTATTTGAAAGTTGATCTGTCCCATAAATAGCCTGGTTCTCCTGTTGCATCACCATAGAAGGACCTACTGAGTAGAAAGTACCTGTAGACTGCATTCTCTGAGAGCCATTTGGGGCTGCAACCGAAGCAGCGGTTAGATGTAAAATGCTGCCGTTATCCGGAGACTCCCCACCTCCTTGTACTGCAGCTCTTATGGAGGATGGAGATACTGAGGAGGAATCTACATTAGGCATTAGGGACACAGTCTTTGGCTGGCTCATATCTGAAATGCCAGAAAGCTGCATTTCATCTTTTCTACTATTTTGGTGGGACTGGCCTACTCGATTATTATTACACAAAGAGTTGTTGAACCTGGCAGGAGATAAAGAGAACACATCCGCTGGCTGATCTATCTTGGAAGGTTTTTCTTTGGGTGATGAAAAAGCTTCACTTTTAGATAAAATAAAGTGCTCTGTTTGTGCAACACTGGGAGGTGAAAGTGCACTGGAGATTGTCCCACTATTTGATGAATCCGGAGGAAGAGGGGTGATGCTGGATGCCAGGGAAGTCACAGAGGACACGTTGTTGGTTTTAGGGCAGAAGGTCAGTTGTTTTCTGGAAGAGGGAGAAGAACTATCGGCCATGCACAAATGTTGAGCTAAGGGAGACATTGCAACTGGGCTACTCATTGATGTTGCTGTGCTGTCTGTGAACATGGAGCTTCCCATTTGATGAGCTGAACGCCCATTACCATTGTGCTTTGGAGAACTGTTTGCACTACCAGGACTGACTGGTCTCACAGGGAAAGGACCCCATGTGCTCGGGGCGTGGTTAAAGGTTCCTCCAAACTGGGCCATGGGTAAACGTGGATGTCGGATTTGCTGCATTGTTTGAGCAGCCAAAAGGGCAAAATGAGGATGAGAATAAGATACCGGGAGACTTACTTTGAAAGGTGAACGTACATTTGTTTGCATACTTTTGTTTGGTCTATTGGGGGTCGGAAACACTGGTAAACCCATAGGCTGGGACGTGGATACTGTGGCAGTACTCAGAGAAAACGCAGCTTTGTTTGAGGATAAGTTGCTTGCTCCCGACTGAGACATGGAATTTAGTTTCGAGTTGATAGGATTGCGGATGTGGTTTCTTGGAATCAAGTCTTCAAGTTCTTTTGCGGGATCCTGAATGAGAGCGTTTATAAGCTGCACTGCATACCTGGTCGACTCTGTACCTCCCCTGAAAAACAAAGAGAACGTTAATGATCTGTTTGCTTTACATGTCCCATTTGGTCAGGTGAAATGTGGCGTATTTACACTTGCTAACAAGTACCCCATTAAAAAGAAAAATATTGCTTTACGGATACTTTTCAAAACATACAGCCAAAGCAGGCTAGTCCATTGGCTAATGACTCCCCATGTCATTTGATATAGTTATTGCTCAGCCTGCAACAGCACAGTACTGCTCCTATGGAAGGGTTATACCATCATGTTAAACTCAGTACTTTTTCTGGGTCACTTATGTGTAAATTTAATAAAAATAAAAAAAACACACAATAATCAATGTACGGTGCATGGATTACAACTGTTCTCTCACGGAGAAATGTGGGACTTGCAGCTTCCAGATACTATTAGAACATACCGGATTGTAATCATTCTCTCTCCATTTTTGTCCTTTTGTTTGTCGACATCAATGTGGGCACCAGTCACATCCTGAATGGCAGTAATGTTACATCCTCCTCTCCCCATTATCCTGGAAACTACAGATGCAGGTACAGAAAGCTTCTTTGACCTGTGGTGGGGCAAAAGCATTTTAAAAAAAAAATCAGCATTTGTATGAAAACTTCTCGTCGTGTGCTTTTTTTCTTGGTTTGTAAAACAAAATGAACAAAAAAAGTAACACCAAAAAGTAATTAAAATAAAATGCACTGCTGGTAAAAGTTATATGTTTGTTTAAAAGATCAGTAACAAATTTTTTTTGTTAAAAAAATAGTTAGTGTAGAACGAAAAAAACATACAAAGAGACATATTAAGCATTTAAATCGCTAAGTGTTTATTAAGAAATAACTTACCGAAACTCCCCTTGCGCTCCTCTTCAGGAAAGGCGACGATCCATCATGCGGAGCTCTATTTCTTCTCCCTGGCTATCTCCTATAAGGAAAGCAGGGAGGAGAAATCGAGCGCCGCACAATGGATTGCCTTTTTTGAAGAGGAGCACAAATAAAGACGTAGCGATTTAAAAGTTTAATGTCTTTGTGGGGCGCAAATAAAGACGTAGCGATTTAAAAGTTTAATGTCTTTGTGGGGTTTTTTTCGTTCTACACCAACACATTTTTTAATTAAAAAAATTGCTGTCACTGGTCCTTTAAAGGGCATATCTAAAATAGAATAAGGCTAGAAATGCTGTATTTTGTATACTAAATATAAACATGAACTTACTGCACCACAAGCCTAATCAAACAAATAATTTATACTTTTAAAGCTGGCTACAGGGGGTCACCATCTTTTAACTTTGTTAAACATCTTTGCAAGACTAAGACTGTGCACATGCTCAGTGTTGTCTGTGCTGCTTAGGGATCGTCATAAACAAAGCTGCTTGAGTTCTGCCAATTCCTATCCACAGCAGTAAATGAAGGGAGAATTTCACTGCATACAGTCAGGTTTCTTATAAAAACGGTACACATTTTTTGATTAAAGTATATTGGAGATAGGTTTCTTTTTCATTAAAGAAAGTAAAAATGGGATTTTATTTGTTTTGCCTTTATTTGCCCTTTAATAAAGACTACTCTAGTGTAGAGACCCTGAGGTTTAGGTATGTTTTACTCAGGCAGTTTCTCCTGTATTTGGGACACCTAAGTGGTCCTTGGAATAATCATACCTCCCAACATTTTGGAAGTAAAAAGAGGGACAACATTTTTTTTACGTAGCGCAGCAATTTTTTGACCACACCCCTTTCTGTGGCCACAACCCCTAATTACCATGTTCGTTTTACAAAATTTGGCAGGTTATGAAAGTTTGAAAATATTTCTCCTTATCTAAACTGTGTTTTTGTGTCTCAAAATTGTTACAAAGTATCTTATTTGCACCTGTTAGCTGTTCTGGGCTCTCTGCTAAAAGCCAATTAAGTGAGAAACTTTGATTCTTTTTCTGGCTGTTCAGTGCAGAAAAAAAGAGGGACTTTCCAGTACAAATGAGGGACTGCGGGTTGAGCTGTCAAAAGAGGGACTGTCCCTCTGAAAAAGGGACAGTTGGGAGGTATGCCTTGGATTCACCCAGGCAACTTTGTCCCTTTTCCTGGGTCAATTGTAATGGAGCTAGGTCAAGGCTTGCCCAGTAGGTGGCAGTGTTTAAAAGTATAAAAGGAGAACACACGTGCTCAGGGCTTTTCTTCCTCCGTGCAGGATTGGGTCCAGGTCGTTGTCAGGCCTGTTAGTTACAGTTCAGTATAGTTAACATTGTTATAGTAGCTCTAGGAGATAAAAGCAGGGCCAGATTGTTTAGTCAGGCAGCTTAAGGCTCTAAGGAGGAAGCTAGTGGGGTTAGTAATCTTGCTGTGATCAGCCGCCAGCACAGGGACATGAGTGGGTGAGCTTAGAGCAGGAGATTTGCCAAAGAAGCAAGAGATCACAGAGAATGGGTAAGCACAAGGGCAGGGGGGAGGGGACAGACAGAAAGATACCCCCGTGAGTATACCTCTGCTGGGGAAAGGATCACGAATACAGGCATTACTACCACTGGGGAGGAGAGTTACCAAGATTAATTCGAACTGTGACTGTTTCAATCTATTGGGGGGATCTCTGGGATTGATGTGAATTTGTACTCCATATCTGGATTCATCTGCATGGCTTTCCAGTAAAAATTACAAAATGCATCTAGTGGTATTTAATTTCTGTATTGTACAATGTATCCAACATCCTGCAGGAAAATTCCATTCCAGGCAACTGCATCGTGTAACAGTCGTGAAAATCAGTGCTGCACAGCAATTATTAATGAAGGAAAACAGAACTATAATAGTAATGTTGATTTGCTCTTGTATTCATTTAAGGATTTTATTCTATAGGAAATCAAGGTTCGAGTAGTATAAAAGAAAAGGCAAAAGCTTGCATAGTCCGAATAACACATAACATTACATTTGTATTCCATTACCAACCTTCTAATAACTTCTTTCCATCCTTCCTCTCTTTTTTGTCCTCTTTTAGGGCTGGTTAGATTCAGTTTCACAATTGGTGGCACGCTCACAGTTTTGTAACTGGCTAGTGCATTGTGGCACAAATCATTTTCAAGTCTGTTTAAAAAGAATAAACATTTAAGGGGTTATTAAAGTCCCAATGCCAAATAAAACCAAATTTTTAGAGGAAAAAAAAAACGATTTCAGGATTTATTATAGCCTGAGGATGGAAAAAGTCAGAAATCTGAAATCTCAGACCTGCAGAGGTTGTATATAAGTCAATGGGAGAAGTCCTGAAGATATCCAGATCTGCGCTGGGTTTCATGTAATAATCCGAATATTTCATGCTTTTCGGGCAAAAAACGGGTTTCCGGATGGAAAAACCCGAAAAATTTGTACGATTTAAATCCCAACCAAGAAATTTTCAGGAAAATATATTGGGGAAATAACCTGTGCGGATTTAGTCGGAGTATATTTCAGAAAGTAATGAGATAAATGCGGATTTTGATAACCCCCTAACAGTTGAGCTGGAAGAGATGACTAAATTACTATGGTCAGTCACTGACCTGTGCTTTACCCCGTATGCTGGATATAAATGAGATTTCCAGTAAGAATTCTTATTCAAGACGTGAAATACAAATGCCATCAAGCTAAACCTTTTCCACATCCAAGGAAAATGGACTACAGGCTGAAGTGATTGTTTCTAATTAGTGATGAGCAAATCTGTCCCATTTCGCTTTGCCAAAAACCCGTGAAAAGTCGATATTTCGAAAAACACATTGAAGTCAATGGCGGGTTTTAAGCGCACAAGAATTTTTGTTGCTCCAAAAGCATTAAAGTCAATGCCCGTTTTTGTTATGGCGACTTTTTTCTCCAAATGCATTAAAGGAGAAGGAAATCTACAGAGGCAGTTTATTGCCAATAGATTAGCCAAAATAGAGCAAGCTAGAATGCTATATTTATTCTGCCATATTAGCTTGGTGTGACATCACTTCCTGCCTGAGTCTCACCCTGCTCACTTATAGCTCTGGGCTCAGATTACAGCAGGGAGGGGTGGAGGGATGAGGAAAAGGGAGGGGGAGAGAGGAGCAAACTGAGCATGCTCAAGCCCAAACACTGGAGCTTTATGCTGAAAACAGGAAGTCTGATACAGAGACCCATGTGTACATAATAGAAGGAAAGAAATGCAGTGTTCCTTTTGACAAAGGAATCAGAGCCGCATTACTTTGAGGGTTTACTGATGTATTAATATAGACCTTTCTGATAAAGCTTAATTAATTTTAGCCTTTCCTACGGAAAGCTATGGAGGCATTTTATTGCAAATAGATTAGCTGCAATAGTGCAAGATAGATAGTGAATAAAGTACCCCCTCTTGTAAAATATAAGGATATTATAAGTTACCGAGGAGGTCATGGAACTCCAAGATAACTTCTAATATCTTCATATTTTGCAATTGAGGGTAATTTATTTATTATAATACACAAGTTTCAGTGAGTCATGTGACAGAAATGACATCAGAACTCACCGTTTATAAGTGATGACATCAGAACTCACCGTTTATAAAGATATCATTTACAAGATATTCATGGCTCTTGTGTATTATAATGCTATATTTATTCTGTAGAATGTTTTACCATACCTGAGTAAAAAGCTCTAGAAACTCTCTGTTTAGGATAGGAGCTGCAGTATTAACATGGTGTGACATCACTTCCTGACTGAGTCTCTCCCTGCTCTGGGCTCAGATTACAGCAGAGAAGGGAAGGGGGGGGGGGGAGAGGAGCAAACTGAGCATGCTCTTGCCCAGGGCAATGAGGTTTAAACTGAAGGCAGGAAGTCTAATACAGAAGCCCATGTGTACACAATAGAAGGAAAGAAATGCAGTGTTTCTTTTGACAGGGGACTCAGAGCAACATTACTTTGGGGGTTTACTGGTATATTTAGATGGACCTTTCTGATAAGGCTTAATTAGTTTTAACCTTTCCTTCTCCTTTAAAGTCAATGGGCTTTTTTTCGTATGACGACTTTTTTCTCCAAATGCATTAAAGTGAATGGGCGTTTTTTTCTTATACGTGTTTTTTCGTGACAAAAATTTTGCTGCAGTTTCGCGAGAAAATTCGCACATGGCGAAATTTGGAAAATCACCACAAATCCATGGAGGGCAAATTTATTCGCTCATCACGATTTCTAACCGGTGTTCCTCTTGTCACCAATAGGCCTATCACAAGCAGTGCTTTTCCTACAAAACACCTTTTCCCAAAATGAACACTTTTAAACTACAGATAGTTTACATCATATTAAGTGGCATATTAAAGAATCTTACCAAACGGGTCTATATATTTAAATAAATATTGCCCTTTTACATATTTTGCCTTGAGCCACCATTTTGTGATGGTCTGTGTGCTGCCTCAGAGACCCGACCAGAAATACTGCAGCTCTAACTGTAACAGGAAAATGTGTGGAAGCAAAAGACACAACTCTGTCTGTTAATTGGCTCATGTGACCTAACAAGTATGTTTTGTTTGGTATGTTTGTGTGGGGGCGACCCTTATTTTTTTAAAATGGCAGTTTGTTATTTAGGATTACCCAATGGCACATACTACTAAAAAGTATATTATTATGAAAATGGTTTATTTACATGAAGCAGGGTTTTACATATGAGCTGTTTTATGCAATATCTTTTTATAGAGACCTACATTGTTTGGGGGGTATCGTTTTCCTTTAAACCCCATGTGTGGAATTAGCCCAATCGACAAGTTTTTCACCCTACCCATGCCCATTATTGATCCGCACAGCCTCAACCCCTGCCATGTATATGCACAACAGCCATATGACCATGACCCGCTCCCTCTTTTGTTCCACAAATCCTGAGTGAGCAACAAGGCTGGAAGTTGGGCAAAAAGAAATATTATAAACATACCTTATGGGGAATTTGGAAGCAAGGGTGCTTGGTTTTTCTTCTTGGTTAAGCAGCAATGAATACTGACTTTCCCCGGAAGAAGAAAGCTCTTGACTTTTATCGCCAGCACTACTCTCGCTGTTGCAGTCATTATCCAAGTTCTCAGAGTCGCTATTTCGGTTTGTACCTCCGCCTCTTGGCTCTCCATTTATTTTGTTCTTATCTGCTTGTTTTTGAGCTAGAGACATGTGCTGATCTTGCATAATTATTTCCATTTTTGGAGAGGTACTTTTATTTTTCTTATTCTTTCGGTTTGTGCTTGGGGTTGTTACAACATTAGCTCTTTTTCCAAAGATATTTGTAAAAGTGGCAGACGTTGCAGAGATTCCAATGGTGGTTGTAGTGGTGGCACTTGGAGGTTCTATGGGGACCTCTTCCTCTTCTGATTGAAGGGGACAGGAAAACAGGAGAAAGTTTTAGTTTAACATGATACATCTGATTAATGAAAAGGCACCAAGTACATAACATGGCTTGTTTGGTCTTTGTATTAAGTGTATAATGGTTATATGAGGATATTAAATACACGGTTTTAAGAAATTTCATACAAACACTAAGTTTATTTTTGCAGTAGGACACCATTAACTCATTATGGATTCAGCTGGATGTGTCCTTTCCAAAAATACATTTCTATTAATATTTGAATACTTCTATTCTATTACAGGTATTTGACCTGTTATCCAGAATGCTCGAGACCTGGGGCTTTCCAGATAAAGGATATTTCTGTAATTTGGATCTTCAACTTTAAAGGGATACAGTCATGGAAAAACATGTTTTTTTTCAAAACGCATCAGTTAATAGTGATGTCCAGCAGAATTCTGCACTGAAATCCAATTCTCAAAAGAGCAAATAGATTTCTTTACATTCAATTTTGAAATCTGACATAGGGCTAGACATATTGTCAGTTTCCCAGCTGCCCACAGTCATTTGACTTGTGCCTGCACTTTAGGATGGAACTACTTTCTGGCAGGCTGTTATTTCTCCTACTTAATGTAACTGAATCAGTCTGAGTGGGACTTGGCTTTTACTATTGAGTGTTGTTTTTAGATCTATCAGGCAGCTGTTATCTTGTGTTAGGGAGCTGTTATCTGGTTACCTTCCCATTGTTCTGTTGTTCGGCTGCTGGGGGGAGGAAGTGGGTGATATCACTAACTTACTTGCAGTAAAGAGTGACTGAAGTCTATCAGGGCACAAGTTACATGACTGGGGGTAGCTGGGAAATTGACAATATGTCTAGCCCCATGTCAGATTTCAAAATTGAATTAAAAAAAAATATCTGTTTGCGATTTTGAAAAATGGATTTCAGAGCACAATTCTGCTGGAGGAGCACTTATAACTGATGCGTTTTGAAAAAAAAAAAAAACATGTTTTCCCATGACAGTATTCCTTTAAAGCTAGACAATCATGTTAATATTAAATAAACCCAACAGGCTGGTTTTGCATCCAATAAGCATTAATTATATCTTAGTTTGGATCAAGTACAAGTTACTGTTTTATTATTACAGAGGAAAGAGAAATCATTATTTAAAATTTGGATTATTTGGCATTTAGAGCTCTATATTTGGTTACAGAAGTGGAATTACACAAAAACTTAAAGGAACACAAATACCAAAAAATTGAGTGTTTTAAAGGAATAAAAAGTATAATGTAGTGTTGTGCTACAATGGTAAAACTGGTGTGTTTGCTTCAGAAATACAACTATAGTTTATATAAACAAGCTGATGTGTAGCCATGGGGGCAGCCATTTAAAGCTCAAAAAGGAGAAAGGGCAGAGGATCCACAGTAGATAATAGATAAGCTCTGTAGTATACAATGGGATTCTTCAGAACTCATCTGTTATCTACTGTGTATCCTGTGCCCTTTCTCCTTTTTCAGCTTTAAATGGCTGCCCCCATGGCTACACAGCAGCTTGTTTATATAAACTATAGTAGAGTTTCTGAAGCAATCACACCAGTTTTACCATTGTAGCACAACAGTACATATTTCCCAGGTTAACAAAAAGTCCCTGGCAGCAAATGGCTCCAAAAAGAGAGAAAGAGCAAAGAAAATGAGCAAAAATAGCAGACACTTAAAAAGACTATGGGAAATGGCAATGTTATAATTCAGTGTTTTTTGGATAACATATCAAAAACCTTTACAACTTTTCATAATTTTTACCTTCTACATCATCGCCCTCCTCATCTTGTAGATCGAATATCTCTAATGTTTTACTATCTTCATCATCTCCCAGTTTTTTCTTTTGTTCTTCCTTTTTCTTTTTTCTTTTCTCCTTTCGCTTTTCTCTTTTAACTGCAAGAGCTTGTTTCCTGCTTTCTTCTCTTGACTTTTAAAAATAAAAAAAGCCAAAATACAGAATAAAAAAAAAAACACAATTAATCAAAACAAATGTATTTATAATGATGCTTATTGGGGATATACACACTTAGCAGAATATGCATTTTGGCAATCTAACTTTGTATTGTGAGAAGTAAGCAACATAATTATATAATATATTAATATTATTAATAATAATAATTATATCTTAGTTGGGATCAAGTACAAGCTATTTTTTATTATTACAGAGAAAAAGGAAATCATTTTTAAAAATTTGGATTATTTGGTTAAAATGGAGTCTATGGGAGACATTCCGTAATTTGGAGCTTGCTGGATATCGGGTTTCCGGATAAGGGATCCTATACCTGTAATAGATATACTTTAATGACAAAAACGAATGAAAATACTATTTCCAGTTTAACAAACCTCAGATACTAGATTTTCTAAACAGTCCAAAAATATTTTACACTGTATTACAGACTCATGTAAGCCTGTGTCCCTCAAAGCTGTCTGTTTAGAAAATTATGAACTAGGCTGACAAACAGAAAAAAGTTAATTAAAAAAATGAGAACTTAATCTATGAACATCTCAGTATACTATTTAAAAGTCCATTTTAGATGGGAAGTCACCCCTTTTTTAATAAAATGGTTCAATAAAAAGAGCCTGTGTTAAACCTATTGCCTATTGTTTTAGCCAAGAAATATCCATGGTTTTTGTTATTTCTTGCATGTAACAGGACAAAACCTTAAAAGTAGTTTTAAGTACCATTCTACTTCCTGGTTTGTAGAAACACAGTAAAAACAAATCACCAGTGAACAGAGAAACCCTCTGTATAAGTCATACCCTCTGTATAAGTCATATCAGTGATATGTAAGAATAATGATTAAAGCTGTAGTAAACGGACATGTTGATCACAAGAAAACCACTAAAATATATAAGTGTAGTGCCACTGCTTTTTAACTAGTGTATTGTAGCCAGAGAAAAATCACCCTTAACGTGAGCCTAAGGAAATGATCACAGGCCACCTGAAAAATTATCCTGTCTGATGCTGCAAAATACATCAAGTAGTGGCCCTCGGGCCAGATGCGGGCCCACCCCCCGCTTGTGTGGCCCCCACATTAAAGTATGCCTGCTGAGACTGCTTCCCTTGTGTTTTCAAAAGGTACCAGTACTAAGATTAACTGGTCCCTGCATTGTGTAAACCTCAAATTCAGACATTAAACTGCTGCATTATTCACATCTGTAACCCCCCCTGCACCGTTCACACCTTAGACTGAGACTGTAAGTACCCACATTGTTCACACTCACAAACATCTGGAGGGTCACCAGCCTGGTTTCACTGTATGTAGCACAGTATGAACTGTTCTTCTTAGAGAGATCCTGATAGGTTTCCCTGTCTCCTGCCTGCCCTATGCTCCCTGTGTGTGCCATACTCTGTCCTATGCTCCTTGTGTGTGCCAAACTCTGCCTGCCCTATGCTCCCTGTGTGTGCCATACTCTGTCTGCCCTATGCTCCCTGTGTGTGCCGTACTCTGCCTTCCCTATGCTCCGTATGTCATACTCAGCCTTCCCTATGCTCCCTGTGTGTGCGCCATAATCTGCCAGTGGGACATGAGCCTGGCAGAGATTGTTTTGGGGGTTTGTTAGCATTTGAAAATTGTGTGTTTAATCATGTGCTGGGGGGGGGGGTGCAGGGTTATCCAGAGAGGAGAAGGAGGCATTTGGATTTAAGGGTATGTTTTGATATGACTTAAATGTTTCACATATGAGTGATATCCCTGCAGTGAGCACCAACCATTTGTGTTTTGGTGTGCTGACCCAAACCAGTGAGTGGTCAACACTGGCTTCCATTATTGGCCCTCCACCACGTAGGCCACAGAAATTCCGTCCGTCAGTACCACAGAAGTTATATGCACCGGGAAAACAGATGCTAGCTTTGACAGCAGCAGGGATTCATATTCCTTTCC
Organism: Xenopus laevis; assembly: GCF_017654675.1. NCBI lineage: Eukaryota > Metazoa > Chordata > Amphibia > Anura > Pipidae > Xenopus > Xenopus laevis. The sequence continues at coordinate 115,504,250 of NC_054376.1, forward strand.
ATTTTTTGTTCACAACACAGTAAATTTCACCCCCATGAAATATTATAAAATATTATAAATGATATATATAGATATATAGATATATATAAATAAATAAAAGATATATAAAAATTTCTGCACCTTTTCTAAATCTAGCTCTTTAAGGAGGATGCTTGCATTTTTGTTTGCTTCTGCAGCTTGCTGATCTTTTGCCTTTACAATTGTTTCCATACATTGATGACATTTCTTCAGAAGGTCCTATAAAAAAAAAAAAAATTGGCTTTTACTACAGGGAGTGCTGGTCTCTGAATAATTCGCATATACATAATTACCGTGCACCCCTCCCTTTGCTGAAATTATTTGGAGTGCGGATCCTCACTTGGAAGGAGATATAGATATATATATATATTATTGGAGTGCGGATACTCACTTGGAAGGAGATATAGATATATATATATATATATATATATATATATATACACACACACACACACACACACACTTTCATAATTGTGAAACTGCCAAGTAGACACAAATAACATATCAAGAGGTAATACTGAAATGGTCAAAATTTATTTTTATGGAATACTTTTATCGATTAAAGGAATTGTTCAGTATGGGTAAATAGATAGGCTGTGCAAAATAAAAAAATGTTTCTAATATAGTTAGAAACTGGATGTCTAACATAATAGCCAGAACACTACTTCCTGCTTTTCAGCTCTCTAGGTTTCCACTGACTGGTTACCCAGGTGACCAGGCAGTAACCAATCTGACCAGGCAGTAACCAATCAGTGACTTGAGGGGGGGGTCACATGGGCCATAACTGTTCCTTTGAATCTGAGCTGAATGCTGAGGATCAATTGCAAACTCACTGAACAGTTATGTCCCATGTGGCCTCCCTTCAAGTCACTGACTAACTCAGAGTTAGAGAGCTGAAAAGCAGGAAGTAGTGTTCTGGCTATTATGTTACACACCCAGTCACTCCAGCCGTTATACATTACATTTTTGCTAACTAACTATATTAGAAACATTTTTTATTTTGCACAGCCTCTCTATTTACCCAGTTTTTATTTTTACATTGAACTGTTCCTTTGCAATCACAATATAATACAGTGACAACTGATGTAAGCCACGTATTTCAGCAGTTCCTATATATTCAATTTCTATATATCTATAGGACTAATAGCGGAACCAAATAAATAAATGTTTGGAATTATGAACTATTAGAGAATACTATTTCTTTAATTTTATAATGGTTTTTGAAACCTCAGCCAGTTAAAATCTGCACAGTGAGGGGCAGATTTTATCAAGGGTTGATTTTGAATTTGAAAAACTTCGAATAGATCCGAATAGGTGCGTTTCCGATCGAATTCGAACCGTACGAATCAAAGTAAGAGCGCATTCGATCGAATTCGATTCAAAGTTTTTCCAAAAAAAAAGTTTTAGATGGCGAATGCTCGAAGTCGAATTTTTAAAGAGACAGTACATGAACAATTTCAAAATTCTAATTTGATTTTTTTCCCCCAATTGGAATCGAATTTGGACCATTCCCTAGTCGAAGTACAAAAAAAAAATAGCTTGAAATTCGAACTTTTTGAATTCGAGAATTAGGGATGCACCGAATCCAGGATTCGATTCGGGATTCGCCCTTTTTCAGCAGGATTCGGCCGAATCCTTGTGCCTGGCCGAACCGAATCCTAATTTGCATATGTAAATTAAGGGCGGGGAAGGAAATCGCGTGCCTTTTTGTCACAAAACAAGGAAGTAAAAAATGTTTCCCCCCTTCCCACCGCTAATTTGCATATGCAAATTAGGATTCAGTTTGGTATTCTGCCAAATCTTTCGCAAAGGATTCGGGGATTCGGCTGAATCCAAAATAGTGGATTCGTGCATCCTTATCGAAAATTCACCTCGACCTGTGATAAATCTGCACGATCGTTGAATGTGAATAAGTGCTTAGTAAAAACTAAGAATATGATTTAAGAAACAAGTATTTTACAAGATTAGGATTTATTTCAATATGTTGATGGTATGCAGTGCTTCATAAATATAACAAACTGCCCTCCAGGTTAATTAAAAAAAATATATATATTTCAATTGCATATAAAACTCACCTTATCAGTTATAGTAGCAATGTATCGCATGCACTCAATATCGGATGGAAATTGGTTTACTTCTTTGACCAAATACTGTAGCACTTTTAAGTGACCCTGGAAAAAAAAAAAGCAAGAAAATGATGTAGAAAATAAATGTAATAATATATGACGCCATACTAAGCTGATGTTAGTGAGCACATTTGGATGCAAATAATGCTTTTATGTATTATGAACTCCAGGCTAGCATATACAGTCTACTCTTTCAATATTAAAGGGGTTGCACACCTTCAGATAGTTCACCAGAAATTTAAGATTTTTTTCCAATCACATTCTATTTGTAACCGGTTTTCTAATATTCAAGTGTACAGTTTCATTTTCTAAAGCAGCTGAGGGAGGAGGGGTCATCGACTCTATAAACTAATCTATATTGATATATTTAGTCAATACATTGATTTTCATCAAAGGCAGCTGTTAGAATATATACAACAGTTGCTAATATTCCCACAGATACTACTGAGAAATGTATCAACTAATGTAGCAAATTGTAACACTTCAGAATCGGCACCTGGATTACGGAGATGCCAGGATGAAACACCATCGACAGGGACATCATCATCATTTATTTATATAGCGCTGTCAAGATACGCAGTGCTTTCACATTAACATTTTGTAAGAATGGTCAAAAATAAAACATGGAAAGTAATTTAAAAAAAAAAAAAAGTCTTTATTTCTGGTGATTAATCTGAAAACAACCGAACTGAAAAAAGTGTTTGGAAGGTGAACAACCCCTTTTCTGGGGGGGGTGATATCTACTCCAACTTGCAGTACAGCAGTAAAGAGTGACTTAAGTTTATCAGAGCACAAGTCACATGACTGGGGGCACCTGGGAAACGGATATGTCTAGTCCCATGTCAGATTTCAAAATTAAATATAAAAAAATCTGTTTGCTCTTTTGAGAAACGGATTTCAGTGCAGAATTCTGCTGGCGCATCACTATTAAATGATGCGTTTTGAAAAAAACAGGTTTTCCCATGACAGTATCCCTCTAAGGGTAGAATGGTGTTCTAAGATGTCCACAAACAGGCAGATAATGCCTGAAATCGGAAACAGAATACTTACTACATACCTTACGAAATGCAGACATCAGAGGAGTGATCTTTCTATTATCAGCTGCGTCCACATCAGCCCCGAACTGCAGGAGCAGCTGTACTACATCAAAATGACCACCATTTGCAGCGAGCCAAAGTGGTGTGTTTCCTTTTTTATTTCGAACATCAATATGTGAACCTCTGGAAGACATATGTTATCACAATGGTCATAACCCTTTACAGATCCTTTAGCTAAACGCCAACCATGGACTTTTTGATCACATAACACAAATATTAGCAAGACATATAGGACTTAAATGAAGTAATTGATTATGCTATTAACTCACATTTTAAACTTAAAAAGAACACACAAAAAATGTCAATATTGTTAAGTTATTAAATTATAATATACTGTTGCCCTGCACTGGTGTGTTTGCTTCAGAAACACTACTTTTCACTTGAATGGCACCCCCCCCCCATAGCTACACTACAACTTAAAAACTATATGAACTATAGTAATCTTTCGGAATTCCCTATAAAAACTTACAGATATATGAAAACATTGCTGTTTTAGACATTCAGCCATAGTTCCAGGACTATTTAAAGGAGAAGGAAAGCTACCAAGGCAGTTTATTGCCAATAGATTAGTCAAAATAGTGCAAGTTATAAGACTATATTTATTCTGCAGAATACTTTACCATACCTGAGTAAACAGCTCTAGAAACTCTTGTTTGTTTAGGATAGCAGCTGCCATATTAGCTTGATGTGACATCACTTCCTGCCTGAGTCTCTTCCTGTTCACTCATAGCTATGAGCTCAGATCACAGCAGGGAGGGGAGGAGGAAGAGGAGCAAACTGAGCATGCTCAAGCCCTAGCCCTGGAGGTTTAAGCTGAAAACAGGAAGTCTGATACAGAAGCCCATGTGTACACAATAGAAGGAAAGAAATATGATGTTTCTTTTGACAGAGGACTCAGAGCAGCATTACTTTGAGGGTTTACTGGTGTATTTATATAGACCTTTCTGATAAAGCGTACTTAGTTTTAGCCTTTCCTTCTCCTTTAAAACACTAAATAAGTGCTCACTCCCAAATCCTACTCCGTTTCATTCATGTTAGGATTTCAGGAATATTAAGAAGAGATGTTCTGCCCAAATCATTCTCTGTCTAACCTGCATGCTTAATGACACCGTTCCAAGCGACCCAATTAGATATACAAGATACTATATAGATACTATAATTAGCTTTTACATACCTACTGATTAGCAGTTCACAGAATTTGTAATGACCTTTGTCTGCAGCAATTGTTAAAGCAGTATCCCTTGATGAAGGCACTGGAGGTGCATTCACATCAGCTCCTTTGTCCAGAAGAACTCGTCCCACTTCTGCATAACCCCCCGAGGCTGCCTCCATTAGTGGTGTAAGTCCGGTCTACAAAACAAATTGCATATCGACATAATTATGGTTTTTGCCAACAATTCTAAAAGCAAACCATGCATTATCCTAACTTTTAGGATATGGTTATGGTTAAACAGCACTAAAACAGTTACAGTTTTAAAACCTTTGTATTTGTATTTTAGTGTATTAGTGCTTTGTATTAATATTGAAACAGTATTATACGATAAACAGTAATAAAAAAAAAAAGAAACAGGCTCATTAACCACCCAAAGTTGGTAGCAATTGGTAGTTTTATCAAAAAAAAATGTCTTACTACTCTATTACTCCCTAATTAGCTTTCAGCATTGTGCCTTTACTTGGTCATGGAACTTTACAACTTAATAATTAGGGATGAACCGAATCCAGGATTCGGTTCGGGATTCGGCCGAATCCTTCTGCCCGGCCTAACCAAATCCTAATTTGCATATGCAAATTATGGAGGTAAATCGCATGCCTTTTTGTCACAAAACAAGGAAGTAAAAAATGTTTTCCCCTTCCCTAATTTGCATAAGCAAATTAGGTTTCGGATTGGTATTCGGCTGAATCTTTCGAGAAGGATTCGGGGGTTGGGGCAAATCCAACATAGTGGATTCGGTGCATCCCTATTAATATTTAATATGATGTATAATTTATACTATACTATACATCTGCATATGTTACGTATTATGTATGCATGTAAATAAAACCATTATACGATTTTAAAAAGATGTAATCACTTGAATGACGTAACCTACCTTAGCTCTGTGTTCAACATTGGCTTTTCTATCCAAGAGAAGGCTCACAACTTCTGCTCTGCCCTGAAAGCAGGCCAAAGTAAGTGCAGTATTACGATTTGTTTCAATCTGAGCATTGATGTCAGAACCCATATCAAGAAGCAGTTTAACTGCAGGGACGTGCCCATTCATTGCAGCCAACATCAAAGGAGAAATCCCAAGTTTACTGCCAGTTCTGTAAAACAAAACAAAAAAACAAGAGCTCCTTTATAGGTAATTGAAACACACACACGTTTCGGCTCCCTCACAGCCCAAGTGAGGGAGCCGAAACGTTCAAATAAATCAAAAGTTTTTTTTTTCCACCTATACAAGTCCTTGGAGAGTGGTTTTATTTATTTTTTTGGAGTGCGTTTTTTTGATATTGTGTAGATGATTGCTTTGACCAGCACCCAGGATGTTGCGAGTGCACCATACTTAATTATATATATAGAAGCAGGATCAGCACTCTGTTAATGATGAAAAGGCAAAAGGCAATTATTTATTTATATTTAAAAAAAAAAATTATATATATATATATATATATATATATATATATATATATATATATATATATATATATATATATATATTTTTTTTTTTTAAAGAAAAGGTGATTATTTTATGTAATAAATAAGCATCTTTTCATCACTAACAGAGTGTGCTGATCTTGCTTCTTAATTTTTTTTTTTTACAACCTTCAATTTCTACCTGTAATGATAAAGGAAAGTATGTTTGCAAGAATTCATGCATCAGATTTAGGGTGAACTGTTAGGTGAACTTAGCATCACTTCTTTAAAATTTCCCTTAGCATACACTGCAGTTAAAGAAATGTCTCTTACCTTGAGTTAATTTCTGCACCAGCATTAAGAAGAATCTTTATAATATTGACATATCCACCAGATGCAGCCAAGCTGAGAGGAGTATAGTCTGAAACATTTCTGTGCTCCTTGTTAGCACCCCGAGCCAAAAGCAGTTCAACCACCTATATAAAACATATCGATAGTTTGTTAAAGGAATTGTTCAGTGTAAAAATAAAACCTTGGTTATTTAGAGAAGCTGGGCAAAATAAAAAAATGTTTCTAATATAGTTAGTAAAAATGTAATGTATAAAGGCTGGAGTCACTGGATGTCTAACATCTTCCTGCTTTTCAGCTCTCTTGGTTTCCACTGATTGGTTACCAGGCTGTGACCAATCAGAGACTTTAAGGGAGGCCACATGGGTCATAACTGTTGCTTTTAAATCTGAGCTGATTTCTGAGGATCAATTGCTAACTCACTGACTTAGTCAGCAACTTGAAGGGGAGCTACATTGGACATAACTGTTCAGAGTTAGAGAGCTGAAAAGCAGGAAGTAGTGTTTCTGGCTATTATGTTACACATCCGGTCACTCCAGTCTTTATACATTACTAACTATATAAGAAACATTTTTTATTTTGCACAGCCTATTTACCCAGTTTTTTTTTTTATATACCGAACGATTCCTTGAAGGATGGTACAAATATATGAATAGTTTTCAACTTTATTTTGGTAATGCGCTGGACAGACGCACCTCTTGACGGCCTCCAGAGCACGCAAGCGAGAGAGGAGTATCCTTAGTACGTTCTGACTGTGCTTCAATGTCGGCTCCTTTATCTAACAGAATCTCTACGACTCCAACATGTCCAGCAGTAGCAGCCAAAATAAGGGGGGTGAAACCTGATGCAAAGTACAAAACAAAAAAGTCTTATATTTAATAACGTGAAGCTTAGAAGATCTTTAAAAAAAAGAATACAAGAAATATACTTAAAAGTAAAAAATATTGTCCTCAGACAATACACTAATAAAGTACAGGTATGGAACCGGTTACCCAGAATAATCAGGACCTGGGGTTTTCTGGATACTGGATCTTTCCATAATTTAGATCTTCCTACCTTAAGTCTACGAATCATGTAAACATTAAATAAACCCAAAAAGCCGGTTTTGCTTCCAATAAGGATGTATTATATTTTAATTTGGATCAAGTACAAGCTACTGATTTATTATTATAGAGAAAAAGAAAATAATTTTTAAAAATTTGGATTATTTGGATAAAATGGAGTCTATGGGAGATGCCCATTCAGTAATTTGGAGCTTTATGGATAATGGGTTTACGGATAACGGATCCCATACCTGAATATTTTTAAAGGGGTGGTTCACCTTCAGGTTAACTTTTAGTATGTTATAGAATGGCCAATTCTAAGCAACTTTTCAATTGGTCTTTATTTTATAGTTTATGAATTATTTGCCTTCTTCTCCGGACTCTTTCTAGCTTTCAAAAGGAGGTCACCCCCCTCTAAAAACAAATCCTTTGTAAAGCTGCAAATTTATTGTTATTTCTAATTTTTATTATTCATATTTCTGTTCCAACTCTCCCATATTAATATTCCATATTCTCATTCAAATCAATGCATAATTTCTAGGGTAATTTGGACCCTAGCAATCATATTGCCGACACTGCAAACTGAAGAGCTGCTGAATAAAAAGCTAAATAACTCAAAAACCACAAATAATAAAAAATGAAAACCAATTGCAAAATGTCTCCGAATATGGCTCCCTACGTCATAGGAACAGTTAACTCAAAGGTGAACTATTCATCATAATGATAAACCCAATAGAGTAAAATTGAAGCCAAACATTGCATTCAGTTGAGAATGGAAGAACTTCCAGAGATATGAAAGTAGAGTAATGTGAAAAAGTAAGAACACCCCAGGTAAAGATTATTTGCATATGTTAATCTATCAGTATTTGATCTTTATTCAGACAGTATATAAAGATATAATGGATTTTAGGTAAAGTTGATTTTGTTTTTATTTGATCTTTTATTCTACAAAAACTTAAGAGGTATGCCATTTTTTTGTGAGAAAAAGTATTTTCTATGTTGGCAACTTCTGTCAGTTTTTTGGCATTTTATGTGGCAGATACTTTTTGGCATTCCTCCATACAGAATTTTTTTCAGCTGTGCAATGTTTAATTGGTTTCCTGAATGCACAGGCTGTTTCACAGCAACTCAATAGGATTTAGATGAGGGATCGGACTTGGCCACTCCAGAACTAGTGATGTGTGGCCAACCAGAAACCCGCGGGTCCGGCGGGTTCATGCCGACTCCTGTACAAAATCTTCGGGTCGTGAGTGGGTCAAGCTCTTCTCCTGCTCTCTCTGCCCACGACCTAGTACTGCCGTCTTCCAGCTCCAGAATTTATACACTTCTGCCCGCCCCCGTCCCTTTTGTGACGTCACTGTGGGGCAGGGTGGGTCTATAAAAAGAGGGCAGGAGCGGGCCTGGGTTGGGTGCGGTTTAGGAGGGGGCGAGTTAGGGAGAAATTTTCAACCCACACATCCCTATCCAGAACACTCAATTTCCTTGGTGGATTTATTGGAATGGTTTAGAGTCTTTGTCCTGCTGCAATGGCCGCTTTTGATAGAGTTTAACTTGAGCTTCAAATTGAGGTACTTCTGCAGTAATGAACACAGATGTATATTTTCTTTTTCCACATGCATAACTTGCATTTAAAGGAGAAGGAAAGATACAGAAGTAGTTTATTGCCAATATATTAGCCACAATAGTACAAGTTATAAGACTATAATTATACTGCAGAATGCTTTATCATACCTGAGTTAACAGCTCTAGAAACTTTTTGTTTAAGATAACAGCTGCCATATTAGCTTGGTGTGACATCACTTCCTGCCCGAGTCTCTCCCTGCGCACTCATAGCTTTGGGCGAGATAAGCAGGGAGGGGAAGCGCGAGGGGGAGAGAGTAGCAAACTGAGCATGCTCACGCCCTGGAGGTTTAAGGTGAAAACAGGAAGTCTGATACAGAAGCCCATGAGTACACAATAGAAGGAAAGAAATGTGGTGTTTCTTTTGACAGAGGACTCAGAGCAGCATTACTTTGAGGATTTACTGGTGTATTTATATAGACATTACTGATAGAGCTTACTTAATTTTAGCCTTTCCTTCTCCTTTAAGTTTATCTGGTTACACAAATAACTACAAAATGTCAAATATTTGTGATATCACCTCTGTCAATATGGTTGAAATGAAGGTCAGACATGTGTATGTTGAAAAAGTGAAAAATTGCAAGGTGTGCTTACTTTTTCACAAGACTGTACATACACAAAGATACAGGGCAGAACAACATATCCTTAGTGAAATAAGTAATAATGTTTAGGTAAATTATTTTAAACTTGTCACAGGGGGTCACCATCTTGGAAAGTGTCTGTGACACTCACATGCTCAGTGGGCTCTGATTGGCTGTTGAGAAGCTAAGCTTAGGGGTCTTCGCTAATTATCCTGCAGAAAGTGAGCTTCCCCTGTAATATAAGCTGATGCTACAGGTTTGCTGATTATTAAATTCTGATGCTAATTGCACTGGTTTCTGTGCTGCCATGTAGTAATTATCTGTATTAATTACTAATCAGCCTTATATTGTGACATTTCTATTCTATGTGTACTGTATATTGTGAGTGGGTCCCTAAGCTCAGTAAGTGACAGCAGCACAGAGCATGTGCAGTGAATCAGCAGAAAAGAAGATGGGGAGCTACTGGGGCATCTTTGGAGACACAGATCTTTACTGCTAAAGGGCTGTGGTTGCCTTGGGCTGGTACAGAAGCACAAAACATAATGTACAACATTCCTAGCTACTTCTTAAGTTAGGCTTTAGTTCTCCTTTAAGCCTGTGTTTGACATCAGAAAGAATATCAAAAATGCAGATAAGAGCAATATTAGATAAAACAAAAATAAAATAATATTCTGCAAACCTTTTTTGTCTCTGTGTTCAATATTAGCAGACCGTGTGATCAACACAGACACTAACTCTTCGTGACCTCCAGCACATCCAAGGGTTAATGCTGTATCATGATTGCTTTCAGTCTGCATTAAGAAAGAAAACAGGTTAATATTTTGTGTGAAATGAATATCTTTTGAAGGTGAAATGACCGATATACTTACATGTGCATCAATATCTATTGAGGGGAAAGCAGAGAGCAATGATTGTGGCGTTGGAGTCGACTGAAGACTTAGTGAAGATTCAGTGGGAAGCGAGGATTCATCAGGTACAGAAGGCACTCTACTACTCACAGCTGTAAAATAAACAAAAATCAACATACAGTTAATGCTTCAAATAAAAAAAATGCATATTCACGGGTTATATCAAAGGGATTTTAAATTGCTTGGGTGCAGGTAATGTTTTAATTCCGGAAAACTTAAAAGGACCAGTAACATCAAATTTAAAAAAATAAATAAAAAATTCGTTAGTATACAAAGAAAAAAACAAAAAACCAAGACAAATGAAACTTTGAAATCACCAAGTCTTTATTAAGAGATAACTTACCAAGACTCCGCTTGCGCTCCTCCTCAGAAAAGGCGATCCAGCGATCCATTGTGCGGTGATCGATTTCTACTCCCTGCCTTCCTTATAGGAGATAGCCAGGGAGGAGAAATTGAGCGCCGCACAATGGATCGTCGCCTTTTCTGAAGAGGAGCGCAAGCCGCGTTTCGTTAAGTTATTTCTTAATAAAGACTTAGCGATATTAACGTTTAATTTGTCTTTGTGGTTTTTTTTTTGTTGTTGTATACCAACGAATTTTGTTATTATAAAAAATTGATGTTACTGGTCGTTTGAAACTAGGGTTCTACTGTAGTGCCACACTCATCAGGTCATGCAAAAAATTACATTCTAAAGAAAATCTGCCGTGTTTGCAAAATTAAGACTTTGGAGCTTTTTGAAGCTTTGGAGGCACCTCTGAATTTACATTACTTTAAATGAGATAAAGCACTCCGTGACCCTGACGAAGACCCCTTGCATGAGGGGTTGAAATGGGTTTGTTTTGTAATTCTAATAAGTACTGTTCTTTTTCTACTTAAGTGTCCTATTATATTACTTTATTTTATGATATTTGAGGATCTTACAGGTGACCTCTGCGGTGAGCACTGCTCCAGATATTAACATTATATGGGAGTGCACCACCAGATACTGTTGCTTATTGGCTTAAATGAGCTGAAGCACAAAGTGACATTAAAAGAGAACGTTTTATATATTTAATAGGGATGCACCGAATCCAGGAGTCTGTTCGGGATTCGGCCAGGATTCTGCCTTTTTCAGCAGGATTTGGCCAAATCCTTGTGCATGGTCGAACCAAATCCTAATTTGCATATGTAAATTAGGTGTGTGAAGGGAACTCATGTGACTGCCACAAAACAAGGAAGTTAAAAACATTTTTTCCCACCTTTTCCTTTCTCTCCCCTAATTTGCATATGCAAATTAGGATTCGTATTCGAATCCCAAAAAGTAGATTTGGTGCATCCTTAATATTTAATAGGTAATAATGACAGTATAGGAATACCTTTAATACACAAGTGCCTATTTATCTTAGTTTAAGTATAGTGGACAACCAAAATCATCTTATAGGGGCTTCTGTTAACCCCGAGTCTCCAGATAACGCTAGACTACAACTTGTAGCATTGCATGCTGGGAATTTGGGGCCAGTAACATCTGGGAGATCAAGGATCAGCTGCTGCAAAATTATTTGTAGAATAACTACTTATTACACCATCTGACACCATTCATCATAATCCTAATTGTGATCTGTTTGGGAATTCTTTCCATTCTCCCCGCTACATAGGCCTAATGTACACAGGTCTTTAATTACCGGGTTAAAGGAGAAGGAAATGATAAAATTAAAGGGATTAAAGGGAACGTGTTTTTTTTTCCAAAACGCATCGGTTAATAGTGCTGCTTCGGCAGAATTCTGCACTGAAATCCATTTCTCAAAAGAGCAAACAGATTTTTTTTATTTAATTTTGAAATCTGACATGGGGCTAGACATATTGTCAGTTTCCCAGCTGCCCCCAGTCATGTGACGTGTGCTCTGATAAACTTCAGTAAAGCTGGCCAAGGATGCAAAGATCCGATCGTTCGAATCCTCGAATGATCGGACTTCCCCATCTCCCGACCTGCCACTAGCCATTCAGATCAAATAAAGTAGTAAAAGATCAGATCAGACGATGTTCTGCCCCTGACAGCAATCGTATGAAAGTTATGTCTGACAAAAGCTAGTGACAGTCTCCCACTGAAAATCATACGATCGGCAATACATGCAGAGATATTATCGGCAGCCAACAGAAATCGACCAAACGACCGATTTCCGTGGGACAAAAAAAGTCGGGACTCTCCACACACGGTCCGAAAATCATACGAATCCTCGATTCATACGATCGGATCTTTGTGTCTACAGCCAGCTTTACTCTTGTACTGCAAGTTGGATTGCTATCACCCCCTCCCTTCTGCACCGGGCCCTAAGAGACATGCCGACACTCGCATTTCTAATAGCAGAATGGAGATTATTTATTACTATGGCCTAGTATCATTTATCTGAGTGACCACTGTCCATCTAGAAGAACCCTTGACCATTTCCCTGTCCATATACTGGCTTGGGACATTGGCATTGCGGGGTCAGAATGATTGGGGGACTTAGATAATCGATATAAACCCTATATTATTATTACACTCTGACACTAACCATTCGCCCGTCAAAGGAAATAGACCGTTCCAAATATAAAATATATAAACATATCCTCAACAAACAGAGAGAGCTTCAAGAGCTGTTTACCCAGGTATGCTAAAGCATTCTGCGAATAAATATAGTGTTATAGCTTGCACTATTGTGGCTAATCTATTGGCAATAAACTGCTTTAGTAGCTTTCCTTCTGCTTTAAGACCATTAACAATTTAAATGGAATTTCCTCCACTTCAATGGTGCCATACCAAAATGAGAGAGTATATGAAAAAATCTGACTTAAACTTAACTAAGCCCTCAAATTCCCACAGCCTTGTTCAGCTTGTTAAGCCAGGCTAAAACCAAATGAAACTCTCAAAAGGCACTTTGGGGGATTCATACATAAAAAAATATCAGTGTCCACGCATTTTCTAAGCATGTTTGACTAAAACTTGCCAACAATCCATCACACAGTGGATGGTAACCAAGCAAGTGTTCACCTGCAAAAATTTTAATCTGATTAAACATAACACTTGTACACTGGTTTGAAGAACTATGGATGATATTCTGTCCCATTAAAGAGAAAATGGCAAATACTGAATACTTGCATTTAAATATAAATAAAGAGAGAGAGAGAGAGAGAGAGAGAGAGAGAGAGAGAGAGAGAGAGAGAGAGAGAGAGAGAGAGAGAGAGAGAGAGAATAAAATACCCTCTCTTGTAAATTATAAGGATATAATTACCGAAGGCCTTTTTATACAGGTCATGGAACTCCAAGGTAACTTCTAATATCCTCATATTTAGCAACAGTGAATACTTTGTTTATTATAATACACAAGTTTCAGTAAGTCACGTGACAAGAATGACATCACTACTCACCGTTTATAACCGATGACATCACTACTCACCGTTTATAAGGATATAATTTACAAGATATTCATGGCTTTTGTGTAATATATATACAGCCAAGATCCAATATACACCACCTCCCAGAACAATGTCTCATGCATTTTTTTTTTTACCCATAAAAAGAATAAAACTTTTTAACGTACCAGCCATGATGTCATCCAGGGTTTCAGTTAGGGTCTGTGCTGGCGAGGCAATCATTAATGCATCTGGTGCTTGAGATAAAAGTACCTGATTAGCTGCTTGTTGCTCTTCTAGCAATGGTTGGTTTCCATATATTGGTGGCTGAAGAGAATCAATTTCACAGAGTTCAATTTCACTGGATAATTCAGAAAATGATGACGATGGATGAATAGGTACAAATCCCATGTGTTCAACATCCGGCTGAAGCAATAACTTCTGATCACCATCATTAGCCAATATACTTCCTACCTGAGGCAATTTTGCACAGTTCTCCTCGGACAAATCATCATTTGAATCTAACTGTGGGAATACGCTTTCTTTTGGGGGGCTGGACTCCAAATATTCTTTGGTGAACTGCTGTTGCGTTTTCATTTGCAATTGCCTTTCTACTTTCTGAAGCTCCTTTAAGATTTTCTTTTTCTTCTGGACTTGCTCTTCTCTGTTCTTTTTAAGCTCTTCTATTTTATCTTTATTCAGAGGTTCTCCTTGAATCAGTTCTAATGATTTCAGCTGGGCCTTTTCAATAGCACTAATTCTTTGTCCGAGTTCATTAAGCTTTCCTTCCGTTTCTTCTACTATACATTCCAATAGCTGACATGGATGAAAAGGTGATCGCAGATCCTGATCAGACGCATTCAGGTTATCTGGCTTCTGCTTTAATTTTCCTGTATATTAAGAATGGATAAGACATTGATTTATTAAGGGGCAAAGTGAAAATTTGAATTTTCGGAAAAAAAATTGGTCAAAACTCTCAAATTCGAATTGTGGATTATCAAGTTTTTTTAATTTGAATTTCAAGATTTTTATGAACTCAAATTCGACTATTCGCCACCTTAAACCTGCCGAATTGCCGTATAGGACAATGGGAGAGGTGCAGGGATCAATTTGTTGATGTTTGCAGCTTTCCGGACATTGAGTTTTTTTTGGAGAAAAAAAAATCAAATCAAGTTTTTTTTTTAATTAGATTCGAGTTTTTTTATGGATTAATCTGCTGAACATTTTATTAAAACACTTTCATTGAAACGGATAGCATGACTGTGGAACACCTGCATTCTGTTGATTTAAATGGTAGCAATAACACAACCAATCATTACAAAGCTTGAATATCAAGCTAGAAGTTCAACACTCATTTTTTCTTAACCTAATGTTTCCTTAAAACTAGGGCTAAACTGGGATCCTGGTGAAGCAGAAGAGCAAGCCATGAAAAAAAAAACAAACATATAATATGTGCACTTTTAGGGGCAGATTCATCAAGGGTTAAAATGAAAATTTGAATTTTCGAGTTTTTTCAAAACTGTGAAATTCGATTAGAGTTTTCTTTAAAATTCGAATAAGATTTTTAGAGATTTATCATACACACAAGAACTCGGATTTGACTATTCACCACCTTCAATCTGCTGAATTGCTGTTTTAACCTATGGAAGATGTCCTGGGATCAATTTGCAGTTGTTTTTCAGAGAAAAAAAATCAAAATCGAGTTTTAAAAACTCCGAATTGAGCTTTAAAAAATCAAAATCCAGCTTTAAAAACTCAAATTGAATTTGAGTCAATCCCATTCACCAGAGTGACAAATTTGAATTTTAGAATACATTTCGATCGAATTTCAAGTTCATGAGAGTTTAAAATAACACACATAAACTCGAAATTCGATCCTTGATAAATCTGCCCCTTACTGTTTTTTTACATTGTTAAAATTTTCCACTAATTTGTTTATGCCTAAAATGTCTTTATCTAATAAGTTCCTGCTCATTAGGGTTTATTTGACAGCTAAACACTATATGGCCAAATGTACATGGATACCTCCCTGTCCAACACCGTATTCCAAAACCAAGGGTATTGGTTCTCATTTTATGCTAGAACAGCCTTGTGGGATTTGCGTTCATTTAGATCTATGAAGCTTGATGTTGGTATTTCAATTCCACAGGTGTTCAGTTTTGTTATAATTACATAAGAGCCTGTGTGCATTTGGTTATTATCCTGCTGAAACAAGAGTAGGACTTTCCAAACTGTAGCCACAAAGCAGGAAGTACTGTATGATACATCGGTACCTGTACCAATAATGGTTGTGGCGTAAATAGCCAATTCCAAGAATTAGTGTAAAATTGTGGGACAAGTTACCATCAACTCAATGATGGATTTGGTCCTGCACTACAGATATATTTCAGTTTCTACTTAAGAACATACCTCTTTCTGATGCATATTGTTCAGGAGCTTTATCGGGCTCTTGAGGGGGTACCACCATTGCCAACGTATTCATTGGTACACGTGGAATCTTTAAAAAGACAAAATATAACATTCACAGTGAGCTTTCATACCGTTTATCACTAGTCACTCTTCTCTGTAATACTTCTTTTGCAATAACATGACTTTAAATCACAGGAGACCAAAACAACACTGATGATAAATCCAAGACAAGGCCATGTCAGAGCTTTGTAAAGAAGAATACCCTTCTTCATGCCACTTAAAGTGGAAATCCAGCTGTTTAACAGTTCTTCTCTTTCTGAATCATTTAAAAATCCTGGCAGGGGAGGAGGGACTAAACAGCGATGTTACAAATTATTAACATTTATTAATATAGGGCCAGCATATTTCGCAGCGCTGTAAAATAAATGTGTTTAAACAAATAAATCACATTAATTACATACGAACATATGGAGTTACATACATCACAACCAATACTGGTACAAAAGGTGAGGAAGGCCCTGTGCAAAGGAGCTTACAATCTAAAGGGAAGGGAATAAGACACCGTGGGGCTCATTTATCAACACTGGGCACATTTGCCCATGGGCAGTTACCTATAGCAACCTATCAGTCATTATCTTTTTAAAGCCAGCTGCAAATAAAACAATGAATGTAGCAATATGATTGGTTGCCATGGGTATCTGCCCATGGGCAAATTTGCGCAGTGTTGATAAATGACGCCCAAGGTGTGGGAGTGGGCAGGATTAGAATTAGGTGAGCGAGAGATGTAGTACTGTATGTGGTATTGTATTTGGTAGTTAAGCAGAGTGAGGGTAGGCTTCTCTAAAGAAGTGCATTTTGAGAGATCTTTTGAAAGCAGAAAGGTTGGGAGAAAGTCGGACAGACCGTGGGAGAGAGTTCCAGAGGAGGGGTGCAGCCCTTGCAAAGTCTTGAATGCGAGCATGTGAGGAGGTAATGAGAGAAGAGTTGAGGAGCAGGTCAGTAGAGGAGTGTAGTAAGTGGTTGGGTGAGTATATAGAGGTGAGTTCAGAGATGTAGGGTGGGGCAGAGTTATGAAGTGCTTTGAATGTCAGGGTCATTAATTTGAATTTGATTCTGAAAGCTAGCGGAAGCCAGTGCAGGGATTGACAGAATGGCGTGGCAGAGGAGGAGCGGTTGCTGAGGTTTATGAGTCTCATGGCAGTGTTTATTATGGACTGGAGAGGTGACATTCTCTGGAGGGGAAGGCCAATTAAAAGAGAGTTACAGTTGTCTAGACGTGATATGATGAGAGAGTGAATAAGAATTTTGGCAGCATAATTGTAACAACTTCTCCATAGCTTACAGACAGCATGAACTACATAACCCACAATGCATTGCACTGTGATGTTCTGTTCTTTACTGAAATCACGTGTGCAGGGAATTGTGGGGTTTGGAGGATGAAGGCTGAGGACAGACGGCTGTTGATACAAAGTAACAGTAGTCAGACAGCTCAGCAAAGTTGTCGGACAGATCAGCAGGAGAGCAGTGGGCTAGGCTTAGGGAACTGTACCAAACCATTAAAAATCATAAAAAGTCTGCATATTTTTTAATTGACTTACATTGCAAAGTTGCTTGAAATGATGTTTACATTTCAAAAAGCTTAAAGGTATTCTGTCATGGAAAAACATGTTTTTTCCAAAATGCATCACTTAATAGTGCTGCTCCAGCAGAATTCTGCACTGAAATCCATTTCTTTAAAGAGCAAACAGATTTTTTTTATATTCAATTTTGAAATCTGACATGGGGCTAGACATATTGTCCATTTCCCAGCTGCCCCTGGTCATGTGACTTGTGCCTGCACTTTAGGATGGAACTACTTTCTGGCAGGCTATTTCTCCTACTTAATTTAACTGAATCAGTCTCAGTGGGACTTGGCTTTTACTATTAAGTGCTGTTCTTGGATCTAGAAGGCAGCTGTTATCTTGTGTTGGGGAGCCGCTATCTCGTTACCTTCCCATTGTTCTGTTAGGCTGCTGGGGGGGGGGATTATATCACTCCAATTTGCAGTACAGTAGTAAAGAGTGATTGAAGTTTATCAGAGCACAAGTCACATGACTGGAGGCAGCTGGGAAATTGACAATGTCTAGTCCCATGTCAGATTTCAAAATTGAATAAAACAAAATCCTTTTGCTCTTTTGAAAAATTAATTTCAGTGCAGAATTCTGCTGGAGCAGCACTATTAACTGATGCATTTTGGAAAAAAAAAAAAAAACATGTTTTCCCATGACAGTATCCCTTTAAGTTTTATTTTATATACTGAACATATTGCACCAGCATAACGTTTCAGCTTCTTAATAGCTTAAACCTTTAGTTTTTTTTTTAAGGGAACTGTAAATTTAATAACCATTTTTGTTCTGATCCCTGTATAAAGCAAGCAACCCAATGTCTTTCTGAATATAAGAGCTGTTGTATAAATCAAGAAAAATTAAAACCCTTGATTTGTTTCTTACAAAAACCTTTGAGTGGCCCAAACTGTAGAAAACAGTGTGTGCGGATAAAACTTACTGGAGGTTGATCATGAGATGGTGGAGTCATCTGAGACATATCTGTTGCTGGGACTGATGAAACGTTGTTTGGATAATCCAGTAAATAGGAAACAACATTAGTATGGCCACCTTTTGCTGCTTCTATTAGCATGGTAGAGCCATCCTATTCATTTAAACAAAATTGTGAAAAGGAAAAACAAACATGAGTCATAGTTGGCAATATTTTCTTTTTTTTTAATAGCAATTGAATTTAACAAACTTTGTCATACACATTATTATACAGACAATAGGATAAAACATATTCTGCCTTTTGTTTAAAGTGGATCATGTGTATAGTGTGGACTTGTTTGACACTAGATGCTGGTTGCATCTCTGTGAATATTCAAAAAATTAACCTTAAAGGGGGTAGATCAGTTAACTTTAAGTATGTTACAGAATGGCCAATTCTAAGCAACTTTTCAATTGGGGTTGATTATGTTTATATATTTTTTTTAATTATTTGCCCTTTTCTTCTGACTTTCTAGCTAACTAAATAACTAAAAAATCACAAATAATAAAAAAATTAAAACCAATTGCAAATTGTCTCAGAATATCACCCTCTCAATGGCAATGGCAGAAGAAGGGATTAGTAGCCTTTGGCTACCGCAGGTAACAAGTCTTTTGAAAATGGCCCCCTCCTTTTCTGAAACTATTGGATCACAAGTAAAACACACTACTTTCTCTGTGAAGCATCTAAATTGTGGGAGAATGCCTTCCTTTGCATCTTCCAGCAATTAAGCCTGACTACAGCAAGTGATGGATTTTACTGGCATTAATTAGGTGAAATTAAAAAAAAACATGACATTATTATGGTTTAATTCCTCAGGCAAACAATCTAAAATTAAAGGGGACCTGTCACCCAAAAACGTATTCCAAATCCTATTTTATAATGTTAGTCAAGCAAAATGAACTGTAATTACACTGTAAAAATTATTTTTAAATTTTGTTTCCTTCTGTCTGGGAATTCATAATTATAGCAAGCAGGCAGGAGCCATTTTTGTGGACACTGTTATTAAGGCAAGCCTTGCTTGCATCATCTCAGAATCTTGTTTATGCACCAGAATTGGGGACCTGATGTCCATCCCCAGAGCATACACAATTAAATGGTTAAAGGACCAGTAACAAAACTTTACTCTGCTTGCGACAGAACGACGATCCATCACGTGGCTGTGGCGCTCGATTTCTCCTCCCTGCCTTCTATAGGAGATAGCCAGGGAGGAGAAATCGAGCTCTGCATGATGGATCGTCGCCCGGTCACCTTTTCTGAAGAGGAGCGCAAGTGGAGTATCGGTAAGTTATTTCTTAATAAAGAAATAACTTTGCGAATTTAAAGTTAAATATGTTTTGGTGTTTTTTTTAGGTTACTGGTCCTTTAAGAGAACAGGGGGAAAGTGGGGAGTGCAGTGACATCTATAAAGTGCTGAATGGAAAGTGAAAGTAATTCCCTGCCCTGTCTGGGTGACAGGTCCACTTTAAGGATATCTACAAGGCAATAAAAAACAAAACCCAAAACATGCAAAATTTAATCTGGGGAAATATCCAAACTGAATGAAAGCAGCAAATGTATGATATGAAATCAGCACTAGTTTGAAGCTGCACATGGACACAGTTTTTGGTTTCTGTCTCTAAGCTATTGATTTATGTATAGATCGGCCTGCAATACACTTCAGGCTGGTGTTGAAGTTGTCAAAGCACAGAAAACACAGATTAAAATAATAGAAAATTAAAACTTTGACATTAACAAAAAAAAAACATCCCCAAGCGTTACCTTTAAACGATGAGTTGGGTCTGCACCATGTGCTAGAAGTAATTCAACAACTGCAAGATGACCTCCGGCACATGCAAGTGATACCACAGTGTGATCATTATTTGCTGTAGCTCTATTAATGTTAGCACCTGACAAGTGGAAAATAATATAAAAATAAAGCATAAGTAAATATTGCATATGTTAGGTCTATGAACACTCGTTTATCCAGCTCATGATATACAGTATCTGATAGAATTAATACAAAGGCAATTGGAAATTAAGGGGGTTATTTATTAAATTCCGAATTCACTAAAATAAAATCCCAATTTTTAGTGGAAAAAAAAAAACCAAAAAAACAAAACAATTTTTCAGAATTTATTTTACCCAGATGATGGAAAAAGTCAGAATCCGAAAATCCGGTATCTCAGACCTGCCGAGGTTGTATATAAGTTAATGGGAGAAGTCCCGAAGATATACTTATCTGCTCTGGATTTTATGCAATAATCCGTAGATTTCGTGGTTTTCAGGCAAAAATCGGAAAAATTTGAACGATTCGAATATTCATACGATTTTCACGATTCTTTTGAGTTTATTTCAGAACTGGAATGTTTTTCGGGAAAATGGATTAATTTCAGAGTTTTATACCCAGATGATGGAAAAAGTCAGAATCCGAAAACCCAGTATCTCAGACCTGCTGAGTTGTATATAAATTAATGGGAGAAGCCCCAAAGATATCCGGATCTGCTCTGGGTTTTATGCAATAATCCGTAGATTTTTGTGGTTTTCATGCAAAAATCCGATTTTTTTTTATCGATTATAATTTTCGTACTATTTAATGATTTTTTCGAGTTTATTTCAGAACTGGAATGTTTCAGGGAAAATTGATTAATAAATATGGGGAGTTTATTTCCTCCATATTTATTAATCAATAAATATTGAGTTTATTTCAGAACTGGAATGTTTCGGGAAAATTGAATAAATAAATATGGGGAAATAACCCGTGCGGATTTGGTTGGAGTATATTTTAGAAAATAATGAAATAAATTAAAATTTTGACAAATAACCCCCTTAGAGTTTTTTTTTTTTTCTTGAAAACTTTTCACCACTCATCCAAGTGGCTTCTTGAGTTGCATAAGTTAGGATGTTTTTATTATTACGAATGCTTGTTTACAGGAATTACATTATTTGGAAGAGCCAATATGGTAAACCTTGTTTGCCAAACATTCTGGTTAATAAATGTCGTACCAATGCAAAAATGTAAAAATCGACGCACATTTATAAACTACAATAAAGGTTTTCAGTTTGTGTCTAAAAAATAAAGAGTCAAAAAAGCAGAATCATTGATCATTCAGGACTCTACAACAGAATTACCAGGAATACAGTGTCAAGCCCAAAATGTTTTCCTGGAAGACAGTTTACAAATGCAGGTAGCTGAAAATAAAGCACTCATACAGTGGTTTAATAGGCAGGCTTTAATGTGCTTCCAAGACATGTGCCAATGGGGAAATTAGAGCAACTGGAAGGCTCGTCTTTTAAAATGACCAGCAGCACAGATCATAAAATTTACTGAGCTGGAAATTCTGTAGCAGAATACATTTAACGGCAGAA